>NC_142613.1:11580075-11731590 GCF_059453375.1 Lepisosteus platostomus
CTTTGCTCCAAACTCTCTTTTCCTTCCTTCTTTTGACACTTTCTTCAGTGTTTATTGTGTCTTCCTCTTAACACATCCTTTCACTTTTCTTAGGATTTCGGTCAATTACTGGATTTACATTTATTTTGCACCTGCTCTAATTCTCTGTTATTTTGTCTGCTGCATTTTTTAATTGATTCTATTTATTGGCCTTAAATGTTTTAGAGACATCTTTGCACAAAAAACATAGAGTATAAAAAATACAGAGACAGCTGGCACTTCAGTAATGATATTTAAAGATACTTTGAAATGTTTATAGATTTATAAATAGCTTAATACACAGATATACATTATCTTCCTGCTTTACTGAGCGTTAGCAAAGAATATCATACTTTTGGGGCAGTGAGCTTTTTATTTTTTATAATTATTTACTAGGAAGTGTCGGATGTTTTAGCTCTGAAAACAGTTTTCAGTAGAATAATATGTTTTGGCTCTGAAATCAGATTATTAAAAGGCCTGTAATTCTACGTATTGAACATGTGGGCAACAAAATGATGGACAGCTACATGAGCAATTTGTTTAGGAAAATACATTAAAAGCAAAAGTACTTCAGATTCATATAGAATGGAATGGTTATTTCTGAAATTTAAGCATTCTACCTTTTAGTATAGAGCTCTGTGAAGTTGGTCCGTCCACGAAGCTTTATTATTGGATTGGACCCCCTTTCTGGTTTGATTTCTGAAAGGGGTTTTCTCCTGGTAGCACAATTTTCCTTCCTTGATATGTGATAAATGATATTGTTTTCTGGGGGAGGGGCTTGAACATTGATTCTTCAGGGTAACTAGGTCTGGCTTATGGGCAAATACAAACTATTTAATAAGACCCTAGACTAGACTTGTTTTTTTAACATTTTTTTAAAGTTTTAAAAGCAGAATGGTTAGAAATGAACTTCATACAGTATATTTTCGGACTATGGAGTTTCAGGACGCCCCTCTAGGCCTTCTGACTTTTTTTAATGACCAGTCTGCTGTTTAAATGCAGACTTCAACCCACCTGCCAAATATGGGAATGGGAATATCATTTCTATTACTTTGTTGTGAGTTGGGAATTGGAAATTGTGCTTTGGAATTAACTCATGGTGCATGGATCACAGTTTTAATTTTATTCCTGTACCAGAAATCAGGAATTCACTAACTGGACCTGTGCATAGCTAAGAATACTTCATTAGGAGAATGTTTTGATTGTAATTCCCACCTTTGTTAATAATCATTGAACTTTTTGTTTAAAATAAAAAAAAATAGAAAATATTGAAATTAAGAACAATCTGAAGGACTAAAGAAATTCGGTCAATATATATTTTTTTTTCCAAATCAGAAAGTCATGAATTTCAAATGAGCGGAATCATTTAAGCCCACTTTAAACTGCTAACTTTGTTGTGAATCTACAAATTTCATACTGCCATTTTCTGAATGCATCAGATGGAACTACCTTAAAACAAATGGCTGTGTCGTTTTTCCCACATTCTTCCAGCTGCTTGAGTAATGAAGTGGCTTTTCATTTTAGTCCAGCCCCTATTTGAAATTGAGATTCCTGCTACTTTCCTTGCTTTGCATTTAATTGCTGAGCTTGCAGTACACCACTCAATTGATAATTGTCAATGTTTCCTATGGTTTAATCAAAACAGTTTAGTGGGAGGAGAGGCTGATTTGGCAAAAGCATGGTGGTGGGTGGCAGATCTTTTGTTTTCTGGGGAAAGTATCTTGCGTATTTTTCATTTTCATTTGGGTGGGAGGTGGTTTCATCAATATTGACCCCAGGGGAAGTTTTGAGGGCAATGTTTGGAGAAGCCAAAACAATTTCAGGGCAGATAATGTGGAGAAGTACAGTTCGTAATTTTAACTCATTTATAATGAATATTGCTATTGATGTACCGAAAAAAATGGGTCGACCACATAATATTAATTGTAACTAACCAGTTCAATATAGCTATTTAAATGTTTAAACATTAATTATTAACTATTATGCCAAATCCAGATTCCAGTGGATACTGGAATCTTTATAAGTATTATTTAAAATGCTAACATACAAAATCAAGTCACTTAAAGAACCAGACCACCTTCCACTGTTGAACGTCTTTAAATGTTATCCAATATCAAATATATCCAATAGAGTTGATAAAGGTTTGTTTTCTTTTTGTAGCTGACAATATTCCAAGCTCTTGTCTTTCCCTACTGGTGGAAATGTGAAAGGTTCTAGATTTACACGTATTTTCCAGAACCTGCCCCTGATCACATAAACTTTACCATCTCTACTCTGCTTCCCAAATCTATGATTGATGATGAACACGTTACGTCCGTCTCCGCTGACAAGCAGTGGTGCAAACAAGCTTTGATGCGGAAACTGATTATATCACTGTCAACCTGTGTCTCTGCTCTGGTTGCCGCAGAAACCAATTAACTGTAGATCTGGAGAAAACGGAGATGGTTTACAACCATGCAGATCTTTGGCATGGTTTACAACCATGCCTGTTCCAGATGCTTCTCAAGATAAATACTCAGATCTGAATGAGCTTGGGGCATAGTCATTGAGTTTCGACTTTGAGTCCCTTGAGTCTTGTTCCTTAGTTTTGTCTCTCTGCCTTTCGAATCCTTGCCCCTGTGTGTCTCTAGCTTTGTTCCCTAGTGCTTTGTTTAGAATCTCTGTTTGCTTTGTACCACATCTCTCCCTTGGCTTTGTTTCTCTACACTGTGTATCTTAGCTTGGACCCTGGCTTGCTTTGAACTTGTCTCCCAGATTTATGTTTTGTGCTTTTGACTCTCCTTAGTTTGCTTTCACCAGCTTTGACCCTAGCCTGCTTGACCATGATCTCAGACAGTGCTCATATCCTCGTTTCCTAATCTACTGCTGCTCTCTGCCTGTCTGCACACACTGCAGTGCTTTCTGAGTCCCAGGCTGGCTACAGGATCATGATGCCTGTGTGCTTAGCACAGCTGCCTGCGCAGTTCCCCTCTGTGCATGCTGCCCGCCCAGCACAGTGTCTGTGTGTGCAAAGCACTTTGCAGTTCCCTGCATGTGTGCTGCCTACACAGTCTGCAAGCTGTCTGTGGGTTCCCATGTTTCACCTGCCTCTCGCCCAGCACTGCAAATTCCTTCTTTGTGATCATCTACATCTGAATAGCCTGTGTGTAATATGTCCATTAGTTTTTATTTGATTTGTATTGCACTCAAACTTAGTTTGGTTATTTATTTGTTTCCTTTTTTATTAAGCTCTTAAGCACTTACATGAAGGAAGAAACAAGTATCAGCTTAAGCGAGGCACAAAACAGAAGGGGACCAATTACAGACATTCAAGCAGTAACCTATGTAGTAAGTGGAATCATTCCTTCTGATCTCAAAAGCCATTTGCAAGAGTGGACTGGGATTCGTAAAGAAAACCGCATTAAAATACCCAAGTTCTCCTGGAGTGCCTACCACTACAGTAGTACTGAGAAAATTCAAGAAGGAGCAATACTGCGGAGCAACACTGAACCATTTGATCTGAAGCCAATAAGTGTTGCAGAGCTAGAAATGATTCTGACCAAGAAGTTTTTCACAGGGAAACCTGTAAAAATCTTTGACCACAATCAAAGGGTAAGACCAAAAACACAGAAACTGCAACAACTAAATAAAACCCCAGATCAGTATCAGTACGCAGATATATATAAAAACAAGAAGGGCATAATAGTAGGCAAATTCAGTGGACAAGAAGAAATGGAAAAATCTCCTCTCAGCCTTAAAAGCATTCTAAAAGAAATATCAATTTTGAACCAGTTGAAAGGAGAGGATAGATTCAGCCAGCAAGAGGACAAGGACACAGATTTATCCAATAAGGATAACGATAATTCAAGAAAATTACCCTACAACTACAAACAACTAAAAAGCAAAATGACAGGGCCAAAAGATGGATTAGAAACCAGTATATCTAAAGCTGACCAACAGTTTGAAACAGAACTGATAAGGCAGCATAAAAACAGAGTCACTGACATATTTGACTGGCAGGATGTCACAGGAAAAAAAATATTTCAAACACAAGTGAACACAAAGAATGATATTAATAAATTAATGAGGTACGAAGAAGAAATGTTAAAAAGGGAGCCAGATTTGGAAATGGAAAGACTGACCCAAAAACAACATAAAGACATATACACCATACAAGAAGACACAGGAGAAGATACTCTTAGGCAGAGAAGATATTTGATAAAGCAAAAGAACTACCAGAAACGAGAGTCTAAAACACAAAGTTCCAGCGGACTTATGGAAATATCAAAGGGTGCTCCCAGTCAAAGGATACATTCCCTGAGCAAAAAAGACAATATAGGAAAGAAAGCTGTCAGCCTGCAAACAAAGAAATCGTCCATCCAGCACCAAAACGTAATAACACACACATCTAAAAAAAAAAGGCGGAACAAAGTCTGGAAGTGCATTAGATATAAAACGGAAAAGAAAACCTCACATAACCAATATAACTTAGAATTTCAGTGCACAAAACATAAACATGACACCCAAATGATCAAATCAGCAAAAGCTTTCACAGAAGAAACACAGGAGCTAGGAAAAGAAATCTACACTGAGCACACTGGCATTGTGACCCAAAAATCCAACCAGCAACATGAAACAAAAAGCAGCTGTATAAAACAATCTAAATCAAGGCTGGAAGAGGAAACAGTGTACTTGTGCACCACAACAGAAAAGGACACACAGACAATTACCAAGAACACAGGGAAGAGAAGAATGTGTATCAGAAAGGAAAAACACTCACAAATGCAATATTTTTGCAATATTAAACAAACACATATATTGTCCAACCGAGAGAAAAACAGCATTAAGAACCAAAATTTCAACCCAAACCACATCCCCTTTCCAAACTCCAACAGCGACAAACAGACTGGACAAAATACAGAATCAGAAGACCACACTATATCAGATCACACAAAAGAGAAAACAACACAAGATGACAGCAATAAAGAGCAGGAATCAAACACTAACTACACTCTATCAGAACTCGAGGGTTCAAGTGAAGACAAAAATGAAGACAAAACAGAATCAGACATATCTAACCAGGAGGAGCATGAAGACACAAAACCTAAAATTGAAGGAGTCACAGCAGATTCCTCTACAACTGAGGACAAGACTGAAATAGAATCCTCTACTTATAAAGACCACAGTCTAGAAGAGGACACGACACTGCAGGATGAGCAAGACTTTTCAAGCAAAATAGACGAAACACCAACAGAGACTTCTGAGATGGAGAAGGACACCAACACAGAAACAGAGTTACCTGGTGAAATTCAAAATGGAGACAATTCAGAAACAGAAGAACATGGCACCAAAGACCAGGAAACACAAACAGATACTCTAGCTCAAAATGAAGGAGCCATCTCAGAAGAAGAAACTTCAAATGAAAACGAGAACGAAAGCAGTACAGAAACTGAGGAATCTAACCAGACTGAAAATGAAGAGTCCAAAAATAACATTCAAGAAGGAGACACTGCAGAGGACACAACAACAGAGGACACAACTCAAACAGACAGCTCTACTGAGGAAGACCAGAAAACAACAGAGGAAGCAACACTTAAAGATGAGCAAGATATTTCCAGTAATGGAGAGGAAACACCAGAAGAAACTCCTGACATAGAAAAGGACAGCAACACAGAAGGTGAGTTAACTGGAGAGAATCAAATTGGAGATAAAGCAGAATCAGAAGACCACAGCATATCAGAGGACACAGAAGAGAAAACAACACAAGACGAAAGCAATAAAGATCAAGAATCACAAACTGACACTCCAGTTGTAAATGAAGGCACTCTCTCAGAAGCCGAGGGTTCAAGTGAAGACAAAAATGAAGACAAAACAGAATCAGACATATCCAACCAGACGCAGCAGGAAGAGTCAAAACCTGAAAGTGAAGGAGGAGACAAAGCAGATTCCACTCCGACCGAGGACACGAATGAAATAGAATCCTCTTCTCATGAAGATCAAAATACAGAAGAGGACACAACACAGCAGGCTGAGCAAGATATATCCAAAAAAGTAGATGAAACACCAACAGAGACTCCTGAGATGGAGAAGGACACTAACATAGAAACAGAGTTATCTGCTGAAATTCAAAATGGAGACAAAACAGAAACAGAAGAACATGGCACCAAAGACCAGGAATCACAAACGGATACTCTAGCTCAAAATGAAGGAGCCATCTCAGAAGAAGAAACTTCAAATGAAAACGAGAATGAAAGCAGTACAGAAACAGAGGAATCCAACCAGACTGAAAATGAAGAGTCCAAAAATAACATTCAAGAAGGAGACACTGCAGAGGACACAACAACAGAGGACACGACTCAAACAGACAGCTCTACTGAGGAAGACCAGAAAACAACAGAGGAAGCAACACTTAAAGATGAGCAAGATATTTCCAGTAATGGAGAGGAAACACCAGAAGAAACTCCTGACATAGAAAAGGACAGCAACACAGAAGGTGAGTTAACTGGAGAAATTCAGACTGGAGATAAATCAGAATCAGAAGACCACAGCATATCAGAGGACACAGAAGAGAAAACAACACAAGACGAAAGCAATAAAGATCAAGAATCACAAACTGACACTCCGGTTGTAAATGAAGACACTCTCTCAGAAGCTCAGGATACAAGTGAAGACAAAAATGAAGACAAAACAGAATCAGACATATCCAACCAGGAGGAGCAGGAAGGGTCAAAACCAGAAAGTGAAGGAGTAGACACAGCAGAATCCACTTCAACCGAGGACACGAATGAAATAGAATCCTCTTCTCATGGAGATCAAAATACAGAAGAGGACACAACACAGCAGGTTGAGCAAGATATATCCAACAAAGTAGATGAAACAGCAACAGAGACTCCTGAGATGGAGAAGGACACCAACAAAGAAACAGAGTTACCTGGTGAAATTCCAAATGGAGACAAAACAGAAACAGAAGAACATGGCACCAAAGACCAGGGAACACAAACAGATACTCTAGCTCAAAATGAAGGAGCCATCTCAGAAGAAGAAACTTCAAATGAAAACGAGAATGAAAGCAGTGCAGAAACAGATGAATCCAACCAGAGTGACAATGTAGAGTCAAAAAATAACATTCAAGAAGGAGACAGTGCAGAGGACACAACATCAGAGGAGAAGACTCAAACAGTCACCTCTACTGAAGATGACTACAACACAACAGAGGAAGCAACATTGAAGGATGAGCATGATATTGCCAATAAAGGAGAGACAACACCAGAAGAAACTCCTGATTTAGAAAAGGACAGCAACACAGAAGTTGAGTTAACTGGAGAGATTCAGACTGGAGATAAATCAGAATCAGAAGACCACACCATATCAGAGGACATAGAAGAGAAAACAACACAAGATGACAGCAATCAAGAGCAAAAATCACAAACTGACACTCCAGTTGTAAATGAAGTCACTCTCTCAGAGGTTGAGAATGCAAGTGAAGACAAAAATCAAGACAAAACAGAATCAGACATATCCAACCAGAAGGATGATAAACAGTCAAAAACTGAAATTGAAGGAGGGGACACAGCAGATTCCACTCAAACTGAGAACAAGGCTGAAAAAGAATCCTCTTCTTACCAAGACCACAATCCAGAAGAGGACAGGACACTGACGGACGAGCAAGATATTTCCAGCAAAGGAGACGAAACTACGAATAAGATTCCTGAGATGGAGACAGGCACCAGTACAGAAACTGAGTTATCTGGTAAAATTCAAAATGGAGATGAAAAAGAGCCAGTAGACCACAGCATAAAAGAGCAGGAATCACACATAGATAATACTGCTCAAAATCAAGGCACTATATCACAAAAAGAGACTTCAGATGAACATGAGAAAGAAAGCAAAACAGAATTAGATGTATCCAATCAGCAGGAGAATGAAGACTTAAACCCTGACTTTAAGTTAGAAAACATTAAAACAAAACCTGGAGAGGATAAGACGGGGTCAGAAGCATCTACCAAACAAGATCACATAATTTTAGAAGAAACAGAAAGGAAAAAAGTTGAAACCACAGAAGAAGACATAACATCTGCAGAAAAATTCTCAAGAACAGAAGCTTCAACAGCTGATCATCAGTGTCTAACAGAGGAAGCAGAAGAGAAAGAGGAGCATTACAGTAGCAGCACAGAGCAAGACTCTCAGACAGACACTCTTTTCTTGGATCAAAGCATGACCTCAGAAGAGGAAGCTTCAATTGAAAATGAAAACCATGCAGAATTAGAGTTATTAAAGACAGGAGCTGAAACAACATCATTTGATAACACAACAAGAAGAGACACATCTACTTATGAAGGTGAAAACCCATCATATGAAGTAGAAGAAAATAAATTTCAAGATACTACAAATAATAAAGAGATAGAAGCAGGAACAGAACCCACTTATATGGATCACAGCCCAGACACCGAAAAGGAAATTTCAAGTAAAACTGTGAATGAGAACCAAAAAAGCATGCAAATAATGGAAACCTCCATCCAGCACAAAACATTAACAAAACACACCTCCAGAGTATGGCGGACCAGGGTCTGGAAGTGCATTAGATACAAAAAAGAAATTAAAACCTCATTTAAACAGTTTAACTTAGAATTTCGCTGCTTGAAACAGAAACAAAAAACCCCAACAATCAAGTCAATAAAAACATTCACTAGAAAAATACAGAAGACAGGAGAGGGAATATACACTGACAAAACTGACTATGTGACCCAGACATTCAACCAACAACATGAAACGAAAAGCAAATGTATCAAAAAAACAAAATCACGACTAGAAGAGGAGACAGTGTACATATGCACTACAACTGAAAAGAAAGCACAGATTACTATGAAAAAAACAGAAAAGAGAAGAATGTGTATTAGAAAGGAAAAAGATTTACATGTACAAAAATCTGATTTTCAAATGGAAATTATATACTTTTGCAATATCAATCAAATACATATATTGTCTAGTGAACAGAAGAACAATATTGAAACACAAAGTTTCAAGCAAACAAATGTCAACATTCCAGTCAGAAAACAAACTTCCTATACACAAATGTCTGTCAATGGGCAAGCCAACAACAAAAAACCTGAAACCACAAAGACATCAAACAAAAAAAATGAAAAAAATGCATTAAGTGATGAACACCAACCAGATAAAAAAATTAAATCTCAGCTTCTAGAAGATAATGGCCAAAGGCACATTACATTTGAAATACAACATTTAAAAGCAGTACACACTGTAACTGAAAACACTTCAGAGTCCACAACATTTGAGGTGAAGAATCAAAAAGACTCCTCTACTGACAAAGACCACAGACCAACGGAGGAAACAACAATGAAGAATGAAAACAAAATTTACGATAATACAGAACAAACACTAAAAAAGACTCCTGGTGATACCACCACAGGAAATATATTAGCTAAAGAGATTCAGAATGCAGATCACGCAGAATCAAAAGAGACTCCAGAGGTGCACATGGACACCAACACAGAAACTGAGCTATCTGGGGAAATTCAAAATGGAAAAAAAACAGAACCAGAAGAATACAGAACCAAAGAGGATGAATCAAAAATGGTTACTCTTGCTAAAAATCAAACAGACAAATCTACTGAAGAAGACCAGAAAACAACAGAGGAAGCGACACTTAAAGATGAGCAAGATATGTCCAGTAATGGAGAGGAAACACCAGAAGAAACTCCTGACATAGAAAAGGACAGCAACACAGAAGGGGAATTAACTGGAGAGATTCAGATTGAAGATGAAGCAGAATCAGAAGACCACACCATATCAGAGGACACAGAAGAGAAAACAACACAAGACGAAAGCAATAAAGATCAAGAATCACAAACTGACACTTCGGTTGTAAACGAAGGCACTCTCTCAGAAGCCGAGGGTTCAATTGAAGACAAAAATGAAGACAAAACAGAATCAGACATATCCAACCAGGAGGAGCAGGAAGAGTCAAAACCAGAAAGTGAAGGAGCAGACACAGCAGAATCCACTCCGACGGAGGACAAAACTGAAATAGAATCCTCTTCTCATGAAGATCAAAATACAGAAGAGGACACAACACAGCAGGTTGAGCAAGATATATCCAACAAAGTAGATGAAACACCAACAGAGACCCCTGAGATGGAAAAGGACACTAACATAGAAACAGAGTTATCTGCTGAAATTCAAAATGGAGACAAAACAGAAACAGAAGAACATGGCACCAAAGACCAGGAATCACAAACGGATACTCTAGCTCAAAATGAAGGAGCCATCTCAGAAGAAGAAACTTCAAATGAAAACGAGAATGAAACCAGTACAGAAACAGAGGAATCCAACCAGACTGAAAATGAAGAGTCCAAAAATAACATTCAAGAAGGAGACACTGCAGAGGACACAACAACAGAGGACACGACTCAAACAGACAGCTCTACTGAGGAAGACCAGAAAACAACAGAGGAAGCGACACTTAAAGATGAGCAAGATATTTCCAGTAATGGAGAGGAAACACCAGAAGAAACTCCTGACATAGAAAAGGACAGCAACACAGAAGGTGAGTTAACTGGAGAGATTCAGACTGGAGATAAATCAGAATTAGAAGACCACAGCATATCAGAGGACACAGAAGAGAAAACAACACAAGACGAAAGCAATAAAGATCAAGAATCACAAACTGACACTCCCGTTGTAAATGAAGACACTCTCTCAGAAGCTCAGGATACAAGTGAAGACAAAAATGAAGACAAAACAGAATCAGACATATCCAACCAGGAGGAGCAGGAAGGGTCAAAACCAGAAAGTGAAGGAGCAGACACAGCAGAATCCACTCCGACGGAGGACAAAACTGAAATAGAATCCCGTTCTCATGAAGATCAAAAAACAGAAGAGGACACAACACAGCAGGTTGAGCAAGATATATCCAACAAAGTAGATGAAACACCAACAGAGACCCCTGAGATGGAAAAGGACACTAACACAGAAAAAGAGTTATCTGCTGAAATTCAATATGGAGACAAAACAGAAACAGAAGAACATGGCACCAAAGACCAGGAATCACAAACGGATACTCTAGCTCAAAATGAAGGAGCCATCTCAGAAAAAGAAACTTCAAATGAAAACGAGAATGAAAGCAGTACAGAAACAGAGGAATCCAACCAGAGTGACAATGAAGAGTCCAAAAATTACATTCAAGAAGGAGACACTGCAGAGGACACAACAACAGAGGACACAACTCAAACAGACAGCTCTACTGAGGAAGACCAGAAAACAACAGAGGAAGCAACACTTAAAGATGAGCAAGATATTTCCAGTAATGGAGAGGAAACACCAGAAGAAACTCCTGACATAGAAAAGGACAGCAACACAGAAGGTGAGTTAACTGGAGAAATTCAGACTGGAGATAAATCAGAATCAGAAGACCACAGCATATCAGAGGACACAGAAGAGAAAACAACACAAGACGAAAGCAATAAAGATCAAGAATCACAAACTGACACTCCCGTTGTAAATGAAGACACTCTCTCAGAAGCTCAGGATACAAGTGAAGACAAAAATGAAGACAAAACAGAATCAGACATATCCAACCAGGAGGAGCAGGAAGGGTCAAAACCAGAAAGTGAAGGAGCAGACACAGCAGAATCCACTACAACCGCAGACACGAATGAAATAGAATCCTCTTCTCATGGAGATCAAAATACAGAAGAGGACACAACACAGCATGATGAGCAAGATATATCCAACAAAGTAGATGAAACACCAACAGAGACTCCTGAGATGGAGAAGGACACCAACACAGAAACAGAGTTAGCTGGTGAAATTCAAAATGGAGACAATACAGAAACAGAAGAACATGGCACCAAAGACCAGGGAACACAAACAGATACTCTAGCGCAAAATGAAGGAGCCATCTCAGAAGAAGAAACTTCAAATGAAAATGAGAATGAAAGCAGTACAGAAACAGAGGAATCCAACCAGACTGAAAATGAAGAGTCCAAAAATAACATGCAAGAAGGAGACACTGCAGAGGACACAACAACAGAGGACACGACTCAAACAGACAGCTCTACTGAGGAAGACCAGAAAACAACAGAGGAAGCGACACTTAAAGATGAGCAAGATATTTCCAGTAATGGAGAGGAAACACCAGAAGAAACTCCTGACATAGAAAAGGACAGCAACACAGAAGGTGAGTTAACTGGAGAGATTCAGACTGGAGATAAATCAGAATCAGAAGACCACAGCATATCAGAGGACACAGAAGAGAAAACAACACAAGACGAAAGCAATAAAGATCAAGAATCACAAACTGACACTCCCGTTGTAAATGAAGACACTCTCTCAGAAGCTCAGGATACAAGTGAAGACAAAAATGAAGACAAAACAGAATCAGACATATCCAACCAGGAGGAGCAGGAAGGGTCAAAACCAGAAAGTGAAGGAGCAGACACAGCAGAATCCACTACAACCGCAGACACGAATGAAATAGAATCCTCTTCTCATGGAGATCAAAATACAGAAGAGGACACAACACAGCATGATGAGCAAGATATATCCAACAAAGTAGATGAAACACCAACAGAGACTCCTGAGATGGAGAAGGACACCAACACAGAAACAGAGTTAGCTGGTGAAATTCAAAATGGAGACAATACAGAAACAGAAGAATATGGCACCAAAGACCAGGGAACACAAACAGATACTCTAGCGCAAAATGAAGGAGCCATCTCAGAAGAAGAAACTTCAAATGAAAATGAGAATGAAAGCAGTACAGAAACAGAGGAATCCAACCAGACTGAAAATGAAGAGTCCAAAAATAACATGCAAGAAGGAGACACTGCAGAGGACACAACAACAGAGGACACGACTCAAACAGACAGCTCTACTGAGGAAGACCAGAAAACAACAGAGGAAGCGACACTTAAAGATGAGCAAGATATTTCCAGTAATGGAGAGGAAACACCAGAAGAAACTCCTGACATAGAAAAGGACAGCAACACAGAAGGTGAGTTAACTGGAGAGATTCAGACTGGAGATAAATCAGAATCAGAAGACCACAGCATATCAGAGGACACAGAAGAGAAAACAACACAAGACGAAAGCAATAAAGATCAAGAATCACAAACTGACACTCCCGTTGTAAATGAAGACACTCTCTCAGAAGCTCAGGATACAAGTGAAGACAAAAATGAAGACAAAACAGAATCAGACATATCCAACCAGGAGGAGCAGGAAGGGTCAAAACCAGAAAGTGAAGGAGCAGACACAGCAGAATCCACTACAACCGCAGACACGAATGAAATAGAATCCTCTTCTCATGGAGATCAAAATACAGAAGAGGACACAACACAGCATGATGAGCAAGATATATCCAACAAAGTAGATGAAACACCAACAGAGACTCCTGAGATGGAGAAGGACACCAACACAGAAACAGAGTTAGCTGGTGAAATTCAAAATGGAGACAATACAGAAACAGAAGAACATGGCACCAAAGACCAGGGAACACAAACAGATACTCTAGCGCAAAATGAAGGAGCCATCTCAGAAGAAGAAACTTCAAATGAAAATGAGAATGAAAGCAGTACAGAAACAGAGGAATCCAACCAGACTGAAAATGAAGAGTCCAAAAATAACATGCAAGAAGGAGACACTGCAGAGGACACAACAACAGAGGACACGACTCAAACAGACAGCTCTACTGAGGAAGACCAGAAAACAACAGAGGAAGCGACACTTAAAGATGAGCAAGATATTTCCAGTAATGGAGAGGAAACACCAGAAGAAACTCCTGACATAGAAAAGGACAGCAACACAGAAGGTGAGTTAACTGGAGAGATTCAGACTGGAGATAAATCAGAATTAGAAGACCACAGCATATCAGAGGACACAGAAGAGAAAACAACACAAGACGAAAGCAATAAAGATCAAGAATCACAAACTGACACTCCCGTTGTAAATGAAGACACTCTCTCAGAAGCTCAGGATACAAGTGAAGACAAAAATGAAGACAAAACAGAATCAGACATATCCAACCAGGAGGAGCAGGAAGGGTCAAAACCAGAAAGTGAAGGAGCAGACACAGCAGAATCCACTCCGACGGAGGACAAAACTGAAATAGAATCCTCTTCTCATGAAGATCAAAATACAGAAGAGGACACAACACAGCAGGTTGAGCAAGATATATCCAACAAAGTAGATGAAACACCAACAGAGACCCCTGAGATGGAAAAGGACACTAACACAGAAACAGAGTTATCTGCTGAAATTCAATATGGAGACAAAACAGAAACAGAAGAACATGGCACCAAAGACCAGGAATCACAAATGGATACTCTAGCTCAAAATGAAGGAGCCATCTCAGAAAAAGAAACTTCAAATGAAAACGAGAATGAAAGCAGTACAGAAACAGAGGAATCCAACCAGAGTGACAATGAAGAGTCCAAAAATAACATTCAAGAAGGAGACACTGCAGAGGACACAACAACAGAGGACACAACTCAAACAGACAGCTCTACTGAGGAAGACCAGAAAACAACAGAGGAAGCAACACTTAAAGATGAGCAAGATATTTCCAGTAATGGAGAGGAAACACCAGAAGAAACTCCTGACATAGAAAAGGAAAGCAACACAGAAGGTGAGTTAACTGGAGAGATTCAGACTGGACATAAATCAGAATCAGAAGACCACAGCATATCAGAGGACACAGAAGAGAAAACAACACAAGACGAAAGAAATAAAGATCAAGAATCACAAACTGACATTCCGGTTGTAAATGAAGACACTCTCTCAGAAGCTCAGGATACAAGTGAAGACAACAATGAAGACAAAAACGAATCAGACATATCCAACCAGGAGGAGCAGGAAGAGTCAAAACCAGAAAGTGAAGGAGCAGACACAGCAGAATCCACTCCGACGGAGGACAAAACTGAAATAGAATCCTCTTCTCATGAAGATCAAAATACAGAAGAGGACACAACACAGCAGGTTGAGCAAGATATATCCAACAAAGTAGATGAAACACCAACAGAGACCCCTGAGATGGAAAAGGACACTAACATAGAAACAGAGTTATCTGCTGAAATTCAAAATGGAGACAAAACAGAAACAGAAGAACATGGCACCAAAGACCAGGAATCACAAACGGATACTCTAGCTCAAAATGAAGGAGCCATCTCAGAAGAAGAAACTTCAAATGAAAACGAGAATGAAAGCAGTACAGAAATAGAGGAATCCAACCAGAGTGACAATGAAGAGTCCAAAAATAACATTCAAGAAGGAGACACTGCAGAGGACACAACAACAGAGGACAAGACTCAAACAGACAGCTCTACTGAGGAAGACCAGAAAACAACAGAGGAAGCGACACTTAAAGATGAGCAAGATATTTCCAGTAATGGAGAGGAAACACCAGAAGAAACTCCTGACATAGAAAAGGACAGCAACACAGAAGGTGAGTTAACTGGAGAGATTCAGACTGGAGATAAATCAGAATCAGAAGACCACAGCATATCAGAGGACACAGAAGAGAAAACAACACAAGACGAAAGCAGTAAAGATCAAGAATCACAAACTGACACTCCCGTTGTAAATGAAGACACTCTCTCAGAAGCTCAGGATACAAGTGAAGACAAAAATGAAGACAAAACAGAATCAGACATATCCAACCAGGAGGAGCAGGAAGGGTCAAAACCAGAAAGTGAAGGAGCAGACACAGAAGAATCCACTACAACCGCAGACACGAATGAAATAGAATCCTCTTCTCATGGAGATCAAAATACAGAAGAGGACACAACACAGCATGATGAGCAAGATATATCCAACAAAGTAGATGAAACACCAACAGAGACCCCTGAGATGGAGAAGGACACTAACATAGAAACAGAGTTATCTGCTGAAATTCAAAATGGAGACAAAACAGAAACAGAAGAACATGGCACCAAAGACCAGGAATCACAAACGGATACTCTAGCTCAAAATGAAGGAGCCATCTCAGAAGAAGAAACTTCAAATGAAAACGAGAATGAAAGCAGTACAGAAACAGAGGAATCCAACCAGAGTGACAATGAAGAGTCCAAAAATAACATGCAAGAAGGAGACACTGCAGAGGACACAACAACAGAGGACACGACTCAAACAGACAGCTCTACTGAGGAAGACCAGAAAACAACAGAGGAAGCGACACTTAAAGATGAGCAAGATATTTCCAGTAATGGAGAGGAAACACCAGAAGAAACTCCTGACATAGAAAAGGACAGCAACACAGAAGGTGAGTTAACTGGAGAGATTCAGACTGGAGATAAATCAGAATCAGAAGACCACAGCATATCAGAGGACACAGAAGAGAAAACAACACAAGACGAAAGAAATAAAGATCAAGAATCACATACTGACACTCCGGTTGTAAATGAAGACACTCTCTCAGAAGCTCAGGATACAAGTGAAGACAATAATGAAGACAAAAACGAATCAGACATATCCAACCAGGAGGAGCAGGAAGAGTCAAAACCAGAAAGTGAAGGAGCAGACACAGCAGATTCCACTTCAACCGAGGACACGAATGAAATAGAATCCTCTTCTCATGGAGATCAAAATACAGAAGAGGACACAACACAGCATGATGAGCAAGATATATCCTACAAAGTAGATGAAACACCAACAGAGACTCCTGAGATGGAGAAGGACACCAACACAGAAACAGAGTTACCTGGTGAAATTCAAAATGGAGACAATACAGAAACAGAAGAACATGGTGCCAAAGACCAGGGAACACAAACAGATACTCTAGCTCAAAATGAAGGAGCCATCTCAGAAGAAGAAACTTCAAAAGAAAACGAGAATGAAAGCAGTACAGAAACAGAGGAATCCAACAAGACTGAAAATGAAGAGTCCAAAAATAACATTCAAGAAGGAGACACTGCAGAGGACACAACAACAGACGACACGACTCAAACAGACAGCTCTACTGAGGAAGACCAGAAAACAACAGAGGAAGCGACACTTAAAGATGAGCAAGATATTTCCAGTAATGGAGAGAAAACACCAGAAGAAACTCCTGACATAGAAAAGGAAAGCAACACAGAAGGTGAGTTAACTGGAGAGATTCAGACTGGACATAAATCAGAATCAGAAGACCACAGCATATCAGAGGACACAGAAGAGAAAACAACACAAGACGAAAGCAATAAAGATCAAGAATCACAAACTGACACTCCGGTTGTAAATGAAGACACTCTCTCAGAAGCTCAGGATACAAGTGAAGACAACAATGAAGACAAAAACGAATCAGACATATCCAACCAGGAGGAGCAGGAAGAGTCAAAACCAGAAAGTGAAGGAGCAGACACAGCAGATTCCACTTCAACCGAGGACACGAATGAAATAGAATCCTCTTCTCATGGAGATCAAAATACAGAAGAGGACACAACACAGCATGATGAGCAAGATATATCCTACAAAGTAGATGAAACACCAACAGAGACTCCTGAGATGGAGAAGGACACCAACACAGAAACAGAGTTACCTGGTGAAATTCAAAATGGAGACAATACAGAAACAGAAGAACATGGCACCAAAGACCAGGGACCACAAACAGATACTCTAGCTCAAAATGAAGGAGCCATCTCAGAAGAAGAAACTTCAAATGAAAACGAGAATGAAAGCAGTACAGAAACAGAGGAATCCAACCAGACTGAAAATGAAGAGTCCAAAAATAACATTCAAGAAGGAGACACTGCTGAGGACACAACAACAGAGGACACGACTCAAACAGACATCTCTACTGAGGAAGACCAGAAAACAACAGAGGAAGCGACACTTAAAGATGAGCAAGATATTTCCAGTAATGGAGAGGAAACACCAGAAGAAACTCCTGACATAGAAAAGGACAGCAACACAAAAGGTGAGTTAACTGGAGAGATTCAGACTGGAGATAAATCAGAATCAGAAGACCACATCATATCAGAGGACACAGAAGAGAAAACAACACAAGACGAAAGCAATAAAGATCAAGAATCACAAACTGACACTCCCGTTGTAAATGAAGACACTCTCTCAGAAGCTCAGGATACAAGTGAAGACAAAAATGAAGACAAAACAGAATCAGACATATCCAACCAGGAGGAGCAGGAAGAGTCAAAACCAGAAAGTGAAGGAGCAGACACAGCAGATTCCACTTCAACCGAGGACACGAATGAAATAGAATCCTCTTCTCATGGAGATCAAAATACAGAAGAGGACACAACACAGCATGATGAGCAAGATATATCCTACAAAGTAGATGAAACACCAACAGAGACTCCTGAGATGGAGAAGGACACCAACACAGAAACAGAGTTACCTGGTGAAATTCAAAATGGAGACAATACAGAAACAGAAGAACATGGCACCAAAGACCAGGGAACACAAACAGATACTCTAGCTCAAAATGAAGGAGCCATCTCAGAAGAAGAAACTTCAAATGAAAACGAGAATGAAAGCAGTACAGAAACAGAGGAATCCAACCAGACTGAAAATGAAGAGTCCAAAAATAACATTCAAGAAGGAGACACTGCAGAGGACACAACAACAGAGGACACGACTCAAACAGACAGCTCTACTGAGGAAGACCAGAAAACAACAGAGGAAGCGACACTTAAAGATGAGCAAGATATTTCCAGTAATGGAGAGGAAACACCAGAAGAAACTCCTGACATAGAAAAGGACAGCAACACAGAAGGTGAGTTAACTGGAGAGATTCAGACTGGAGATAAATCAGAATTAGAAGACCACAGCATATCAGAGGACACAGAAGAGAAAACAACACAAGACGAAAGAAATAAAGATCAAGAATCACAAACTGACACTCCGGTTGTAAATGAAGACACTCTCTCAGAAGCTCAGGATACAAGTGAAGACAACAATGAAGACAAAAACGAATCAGACATATCCAACCAGGAGGAGCAGGAAGAGTCAAAACCAGAAAGTGAAGGAGCAGACACAGCAGATTCCACTTCAACCGAGGACACGAATGAAATAGAATCCTCTTCTCATGGAGATCAAAACACAGAAGAGGACACAACACAGCATGATGAGCAAGATATATCCTACAAAGTAGATGAAACACCAACAGAGACTCCTGAGATGGAGAAGGACACCAACACAGAAACAGAGTTACCTGGTGAAATTCAAAATGGAGACAATACAGAAACAGAAGAACATGGCACCAAAGACCAGGGAACACAAACAGATACTCTAGCTCAAAATGAAGGAGCCATCTCAGAAGAAGAAACTTCAAATGAAAACGAGAATGAAAGCAGTATAGAAACAGAGGAATCTAACCAGACTGAAAATGAAGAGTCCAAAAATAACATTCAAGAAGGAGACACTGCAGAGGACACCACAACAGAGGACACGACTCAAACAGACAGCTCTACTGAGGAAGACCAGAAAACAACAGAGGAAGCGATACTTAACGATGAGCAAGATATTTCCAGTAATGGAGAGGAAACACCAGAAGAAACTCCTGACATAGAAAAGGACAGCAACACAGAAGGTGAGTTAACTGGAGAGATTCAGACTGGAGATAAATCAGAATCAGAAGACCACAGCATATCAGAGGACACAGAAGAGAAAACAACACAAGACGAAAGCAATAAAGATCAAGAATCACAAACTGACACTCCCGTTGTAAATGAAGACACTCTCTCAGAAGCTCAGGATACAAGTGAAGACAACAATGAAGACAAAACAGAATCAGACATATCCAACCAGGAGGAGCAGGAAGAGTCAAAACCAGAAAGTGAAGGAGCAGACACAGCAGATTCCACTTCAACCGAGGACACGAATGAAATAGAATCCTCTTCTCATGGAGATCAAAATACAGAAGAGGACACAACACAGCATGATGAGCAAGATATATCCAACAGAGTAGATGAAACACCAACAGAGACTCCTGAGATGGAGAAGGACACCAACACAGAAACAGAGTTACCTGGTGAAATTCAAAATGGAGACAATACAGAAACAGAAGAACATGGCACCAAAGACCAGGGAACACAAACAGATACTCTAGCTCAAAATGAAGGAGCCATCTCAGAAGAAGAAACTTCAAATGAAAACGAGAATGAAAGCAGTACAGAAACAGAGGAATCCAACCAGACTGAAAATGAAGAGTCCAAAAATAACATTCAAGAAGGAGACACTGCAGAGGACACAACAACAGAGGACACGACTCAAACAGACATCTCTACTGAGGAAGACCAGAAAACAACAGAGGAAGCGACACTTAAAGATGAGCAGGATATTTCCAGTAATGGAGAGGAAACACCAGAAGAAACTCCTGACATAGAAAAGGACAGCAACACAAAAGGTGAGTTAACTGGAGAGATTCAGACTGGAGATAAATCAGAATCAGAAGACCACAGCATATCAGAGGACACAGAAGAGAAAACAACACAAGACGAAAGCAATAAAGATCAAGAATCACAAACTGACACTCCCGTTATAAATGAAGACACTCTCTCAGAAGCTCAGGATACAAGTGAAGACAAAAATGAAGACAAAACAGAATCAGACATATCCAACCAGGAGGAGCAGGAAGAGTCAAAACCAGAAAGTGAAGGAGCAGACACAGCAGATTCCACTTCAACCGAGGACACGAATGAAATAGAATCCTCTTCTCATGGAGATCAAAATACAGAAGAGGACACAACACAGCATGATGAGCAAGATATATCCTACAAAGTAGATGAAACACCAACAGAGACTCCTGAGATGGAGAAGGACACCAACACAGAAACAGAGTTACCTGGTGAAATTCAAAATGGAGACAATACAGAAACAGAAGAACATGGCACCAAAGACCAGGGACCACAAACAGATACTCTAGCTCAAAATGAAGGAGCCATCTCAGAAGAAGAAACTTCAAATGAAAACGAGAATGAAAGCAGTACAGAAACAGAGGAATCCAACCAGACTGAAAATGAAGAGTCCAAAAATAACATTCAAGAAGGAGACACTGCTGAGGACACAACAACAGAGGACACGACTCAAACAGACATCTCTACTGAGGAAGACCAGAAAACAACAGAGGAAGCGACACTTAAAGATGAGCAAGATATTTCCAGTTATGGAGAGGAAACAGCAGAAGAAACTCCTGACATAGAAAAGGACAGCAACACAAAAGGTGAGTTAACTGGAGAGATTCAGACTGGAGATAAATCAGAATCAGAAGACCACATCATATCAGAGGACACAGAAGAGAAAACAACACAAGACGAAAGCAATAAAGATCAAGAATCACAAACTGACACTCCCGTTGTAAATGAAGACACTCTCTCAGAAGCTCAGGATACAAGTGAAGACAAAAATGAAGACAAAACAGAATCAGACATATCCAACCAGGAGGAGCAGGAAGAGTCAAAACCAGAAAGTGAAGGAGCAGACACAGCAGATTCCACTTCAACCGAGGACACGAATGAAATAGAATCCTCTTCTCATGGAGATCAAAATACAGAAGAGGACACAACACAGCATGATGAGCAAGATATATCCTACAAAGTAGATGAAACACCAACAGAGACTCCTGAGATGGAGAAGGACACCAACACAGAAACAGAGTTACCTGGTGAAATTCAAAATGGAGACAATACAGAAACAGAAGAACATGGCACCAAAGACCAGGGAACACAAACAGATACTCTAGCTCAAAATGAAGGAGCCATCTCAGAAGAAGAAACTTCAAATGAAAACGAGAATGAAAGCAGTATAGAAACAGAGGAATCTAACCAGACTGAAAATGAAGAGTCCAAAAATAACATTCAAGAAGGAGACACTGCAGAGGACACCACAACAGAGGACACGACTCAAACAGACAGCTCTACTGAGGAAGACCAGAAAACAACAGAGGAAGCGATACTTAACGATGAGCAAGATATTTCCAGTAATGGAGAGGAAACACCAGAAGAAACTCCTGACATAGAAAAGGACAGCAACACAGAAGGTGAGTTAACTGGAGAGATTCAGACTGGAGATAAATCAGAATCAGAAGACCACAGCATATCAGAGGACACAGAAGAGAAAACAACACAAGACGAAAGCAATAAAGATCAAGAATCACAAACTGACACTCCCGTTGTAAATGAAGACACTCTCTCAGAAGCTCAGGATACAAGTGAAGACAAAAATGAAGACAAAACAGAATCAGACATATCCAACCAGGAGGAGCAGGAAGAGTCAAAACCAGAAAGTGAAGGAGCAGACACAGCAGATTCCACTTCAACCGAGGACACGAATGAAATAGAATCCTCTTCTCATGGAGATCAAAATACAGAAGAGGACACAACACAGCATGATGAGCAAGATATATCCTACAAAGTAGATGAAACACCAACAGAGACTCCTGAGATGGAGAAGGACACCAACACAGAAACAGAGTTACCTGGTGAAATTCAAAATGGAGACAATACAGAAACAGAAGAACATGGCACCAAAGACCAGGGAACACAAACAGATACTCTAGCTCAAAATGAAGGAGCCATCTCAGAAGAAGAAACTTCAAATGAAAACGAGAATGAAAGCAGTACAGAAACAGAGGAATCCAACCAGACTGAAAATGAAGAGTCCAAAAATAACATTCAAGAAGGAGACACTGCAGAGGACACAACAACAGAGGACACGACTCAAACAGACAGCTCTACTGAGGAAGACCAGAAAACAACAGAGGAAGCGACACTTAAAGATGAGCAAGATATTTCCAGTAATGGAGAGGAAACACCAGAAGAAACTCCTGACATAGAAAAGGACAGCAACACAGAAGGTGAGTTAACTGGAGAGATTCAGACTGGAGATAAATCAGAATTAGAAGACCACAGCATATCAGAGGACACAGAAGAGAAAACAACACAAGACGAAAGAAATAAAGATCAAGAATCACAAACTGACACTCCGGTTGTAAATGAAGACACTCTCTCAGAAGCTCAGGATACAAGTGAAGACAACAATGAAGACAAAAACGAATCAGACATATCCAACCAGGAGGAGCAGGAAGAGTCAAAACCAGAAAGTGAAGGAGCAGACACAGCAGATTCCACTTCAACCGAGGACACGAATGAAATAGAATCCTCTTCTCATGGAGATCAAAATACAGAAGAGGACACAACACAGCATGATGAGCAAGATATATCCTACAAAGTAGATGAAACACCAACAGAGACTCCTGAGATGGAGAAGGACACCAACACAGAAACAGAGTTACCTGGTGAAATTCAAAATGGAGACAATACAGAAACAGAAGAACATGGCACCAAAGACCAGGGAACACAAACAGATACTCTAGCTCAAAATGAAGGAGCCATCTCAGAAGAAGAAACTTCAAATGAAAACGAGAATGAAAGCAGTATAGAAACAGAGGAATCTAACCAGACTGAAAATGAAGAGTCCAAAAATAACATTCAAGAAGGAGACACTGCTGAGGACACAACAACAGAGGACACGACTCAAACAGACATCTCTACTGAGGAAGACCAGAAAACAACAGAGGAAGCGACACTTAAAGATGAGCAAGATATTTCCAGTAATGGAGAGGAAACACCAGAAGAAACTCCTGACATAGAAAAGGACAGCAACACAAAAGGTGAGTTAACTGGAGAGATTCAGACTGGAGATAAATCAGAATCAGAAGACCACATCATATCAGAGGACACAGAAGAGAAAACAACACAAGACGAAAGCAATAAAGATCAAGAATCACAAACTGACACTCCCGTTGTAAATGAAGACACTCTCTCAGAAGCTCAGGATACAAGTGAAGACAACAATGAAGACAAAACAGAATCAGACATATCCAACCAGGAGGAGCAGGAAGAGTCAAAACCAGAAAGTGAAGGAGCAGACACAGCAGATTCCACTTCAACCGAGGACACGAATGAAATAGAATCCTCTTCTCATGGAGATCAAAATACAGAAGAGGACACAACACAGCATGATGAGCAAGATATATCCAACAGAGTAGATGAAACACCAACAGAGACTCCTGAGATGGAGAAGGAAACTAATATAGAAACAGAGTTACCTGTTGATATATGTCATGGGTTGTTTCATCGTCGAAGAGGTGCATGGAAGCGATGTATATTAAAATATAAAGCTCTACAACAGCAATCACGTATTTTCATACAAAGAAAATTCCCATTTCAAACACTTCTTACAGAGGATCAGAGCACAGAAAACCAGAATGTATCTTTTATATTCAAAAAGGGCCAACATAGAACGTCTATCAGTAAAGTTCCAGATACAGATATATACCAACAATATGTAGGACAGGGTACATCATTACAAAATTATACTAAAGAAGAGGTCAAAGAGAAAGAATCCTTGTCAGTACATTTAAATTCAGGTGTTGAGGAGGCTAGCTTCCAAGAGCATATGGAAACAAAATCACATACAGCACAGCACAGCTTTGAAAATAAACATACAAACACGACTAACATCTTCTCATGCAAGGGTCTAATACACCGCTTAACTGGTATATGGAAGCATTGTTTGAGAAAAGATTTAAGGCGCAGACAGAAAATGGTAAAAGAAAAGTCCTTTCAATCTATAGGTAGATTGACACAAACCTCAAGCCAAACACAGGACATAGGATTGTCAAATTCTTTCAGCCAGGAGCAGGACATAGAAACACAGAAGAGTGGAAACAGAAAGACCCAAGAAAGTCAGCACCACAGCCTGAAAATAGAAGTGCAACACTCTGATCCCCAGCAGCAAACAGATGTAAACCATTCATCCGATCTAGAGGATACTGCAGTCTCCTCTGTGGAAGCTGACAAGCTGCAAAGCTCTGGTGACCAGCAAGACACAGAAACACAATACCGTTACCAGATACAGCATATCCAGAGACAAGGAAACAACCAGCAAACCAACTCTGGGACTCAAACTTCTAGTCATCATCAGGAAACAGGCTGCAGAAGTCTAAGGCATCGCTCAGGGGGAACACGGAAGGATTGTGTAAAGAGAATGTTCAGATCTCAACATCAGAGCAGTGAAATACATACGTTCATCCAACAACCCGAGACAGGTTTGCACACTCCTAGTGAAGAAGAGTACTTACAAATGCAAATCACAAGTGATCAGGAGGATACAGGCACTCAGAAGTACCCTTCAGAGCAGCCGACACCTGCTGCAGAAAATCTAACATCCAGCAATGAAGGAAAAATGGAAACCCAAATCATAATGCACGCACTAAAGGAAAGCTCCAGCCTAAAGCACACAAACAGACAACAATCTGTCTACCTGCACCATGACATAGGAGTACAAAAATCTAGTCTGTCAGAACAGGAAGGAATACATGCTCACCACCAGACACAGCTTCCTGCTGCTTTCCGTCTCTGTAGAGGTTTGGGCCATCGTGTCACGGGATCTCTGAAGCGATGTGTAGTGAAGATTAAAAAACGCCTGCTATCTTAATACAGAATTCTGGGTTCTTCTCTGATGAACAAATGAAAATAGAAGAAAGGGGCTTGTTAGCCTGGCATCTCAATGCAAGACATATGCAGGTATAGGGAAGGACCTGGAATTTTTACCGGGTTTGTGCAGGATCAGAATCTGTTTTTCCAAAAAGCTTATGCTGTGACTGATCCTTCAACTGATACACCTGAAGAAGGCTCCACAACCAAGAAATTGTGTGCACCTATCATTGTTTTTACTTTTTTACTTTCCAGCACAAGAATGAACTTCTACTTGATCTGTCAAAGCTCTCCAGAGTCACTAACTTAATGTAAAGTCATCTTCTGTGATTTGCCTAGCTGAGGGAATGGCACCCTAGCCCTTAGTATATACTGCCCATCCACCCTCACTATTGTGGAGTCAACTAGTGAGATTTACTGTATATAAATAGGCAAGCAGAAGAGTGTGAGATTAGGCTCTAACCTTCCTTTCAAACTTCTGTTGTAAACTCTATTATCTTATATATGCTTACAAGACACATAATTTTAAATAATGTACAGGTAAAATAAAATACTTCCTGTAAATAATGTAAAAATTAAAATATTTAAAGGTGTTGGCCTGGTTTATGCTGTCACATTTATGTATATGCCCTCAGAAGACTGTACTCTTTTCCACAGGGTTTTGGATTATTTGTCATTGGGAGAACAAGGATCTATGCAGATATCTTGAAATGGAGGAAGAGGGGCTGTGGCTGGTTGACATGATGCAGTATTCAAAGAAAAGGGTTCATAGTCTTAAATCTACTGTTTTCATATAGTAGTGAATCAAAGTACTTCACATACCAGACTGTAATTCCATCAGAGTGCTGGTCAATAGACCTCCAGAAGTTAGATACAAGCAAAATATTAAAAATAAATCTAATGGAGTAGAAGATATTCACATCAGTCCAAAGTACCAAAAGAAGTAAAGTAACCAACAAACCTTAGGACTGATTTTATTTTAAAAATATTTCAAACTATTTGTAAATCAGTATATTTTTTATTATTTAGTTATTTTAACTAATTTAAAAACCCAGTCAATACATTTATGAAACACATACCTTCTATCACCTCCATCTACAGTTTTACAGCTGTTTTACAAATATTCAACCCACTCCGCACAGTGAAGATGAGGTGGAGGGATGCTTGATCAAAAAGCGAAGGGAGGCGTCTGAGCTCAGTACAGTATATGTATTCTAGTGACGTAATGATGGGGCCTAGTACATTTGTGGGAGATTGAGTTCTCGTTGTTATCTCTTCCGATCTGCAGTTAATAACTTCCACTTGTGTGGTACAGGTATTAAAAATGCTTGTATTAATTAGTGCCCCTTATCCTACAAAATGGACTTCCACCACCACAGGCACCAACATGACCGACATTGCCAGACACAGAGGATATTGAGGCATCTGGAAATGTATCTTGCAAAATAACAGCCCCAATGTGAGTGGAGACCACATAGCTGATCCACTCATCAGGCTGGAAATTTGGTCAGTACAGTGTTTTACTGTATGTTAGTACTTTTGCTGACTCAGTATTCTTCAGGGTTTCAAATACTTGCATCGGTATTTTCCTCTTTTCAAGATTAAAGACATTAAATCCCTATCCGTGTATGGTACATTTTGCAGACCAATTTTATGGCAAACAAAAATAAAACGGTATTCTAAATGTGGTCTTATTGGTGTATTGTGTATTGTCAGTTTTGCCCTGATTCAAATTCTGAACTTTTTATTTCATATACAGATCATTTATTAGGGTTTGTAATGTCTCCAGACATCTGTAGATGAAGACATTAATAATCATCAATGAAAACTACTTCTTTTCAAGTTCACCTCCATCCATTTGATATTTAGAATTTACAGACAGTATGTCTGCAATAAATATAACAGGTCACATATTTTATTTTTCCCACAGTGTTTGGTATCCTTGCTGCCTTCCCATACAATTTTTGTGCCATCTGCAAATTGCATAATTCCCCACTATCCATCCAGGTGGTATGGAGTTTAGATTAGAAATTAGAGCAGCAGGCCTGAAAAAGATCCACCGATTATCTCTGCTCAGTTTGTGGTTTCTCTCCTTATCAGCTGACAGCTGCAGACAGCACTTGGAATTTGCATCTGAGCAAATGTTATTTGATAAATGCCAATTTTAGGCACTAATGCATAACATACTTCTACCCAGGCACAAATGTTTTGAAATATTCACATGTTGTTTTAAAAATCTGGACAACTTGAACTCTGCAGTGTAAATATGAAAGCACCGCACAAAGATCCTTTAGGTTTAGTAACCATTTGAATGTTTCTATATATATCAGAGGTGCTAATTGAATTGGAATAATTCTGTATGTTTTTGACCGCTTTTGTCCTGCCTTCAGGTTCTTGATGGAACTGAAAGTTAATTTAACTCAAACTATTAAGGTTGTATTGTAGCGACTGTAGTCCATTTTGCTGTATTAAAAATTATCATTTTAAACTGATAAGTGGACATTGGTAATCATTTCAATTTGGTCAGTAGGTAACTCCCGAACCATTTATCAATTTAACAGTTCACATGTGTCAAAATAATTTTCAAAATAATTCTACCCCTTAATATCACCCTGTTGCCTTGAAAAAAGTAGTTTAGTTTACAGACCACAATTGCAGGAATCTGCACTACAAGAATACAGCAATGCCAAAGATAAATCTTTACTCTTTTCCATCATCTGTCAAACAGAAATGAATTTTGCGGGTAGGGGAAAGTTGAATCTTTCTGGTCAGGTTGTCTGATAAAAGCAAATCTGTATCTCAAGTTCAAAACACTAATATACTTAATTGCTCAATGGGTTAGCCCAAAGCTCTAGCAGATAAAATCACTGTACCAACAACGCTCATATTATAATGTATATAAAAATGTTTTATTTACATTTTGAGGATATCAGCTGTTTTACTTTGAGTATTTCTTGTTGTTTTAAGATGGATCATTCGAATTAAGGTCCTTTTCTAAGATGTAGATTAGTAAATAAGCAACTACCAGATGTTGATGTGAATATTGTGCTATATTTCAAATAGTGAGAGCTTCACTTGAAGAAAAACTAAATAGATTACTAAAACAGTATTCATAATTAGCAATCGCCTATTTAAAATTAAATCATGCATTTAAAATTCATGGAACAAACATTATTAACCTTAAGTGTGTATGGTATTACTGCGCATCACATTAATTGCATTTTGAGAGCTTTAAAGTGTCAAAGTGGGTCTTTCAGTAGTGACCAACATGATCAGAAAATATTTTGTTTCATATTCAATTGAATATTGTTTATTATTCACTAAAGCAAGTATACATGAATAAATAACAATCTCAGCTTTCATGTTAATTTGTTAAAAATTCCAGACACCAAATGAAACAAGATGGTGGACTTATTTAACCTAATCTAGGGGTTCCTAACTGCTTTAAAGAAAAAAGATATGAATATCTTCAACCATTCTTCAAAACGTAATCACTTAGGAAGGTATATACAGTACTGTATATACAGTATATATAAAAATGACAAACAGTGTTCATAATTTAACCCTGTTCTTAAGTTTGCTGTATACATTTTTATATCGAAGATCTGTCCCACAATAAAGCATTTTTAAATGACTGGATTATTTCACAATAATTATTAGACAGAGATATACAAGATCAATGACATCAAAGCATAGGTAAAAAGGAATAAAGAACATCGAAAGATAAAGATGAAAGCAGAGCTTAATGGTACCCATTTTTGAAGGATCCCAGTAATCTAATATACACAGTGTTTGACAATTTAGATTTGTATTCTATGATCCAATCAATTATTTTTCCCCTTTGTTTCTCACACTTTATTTTGTGTGTGTGTATCCACCACAGTATCATTATGATCAAAATAACCTTCCCAAGAATATCAATTCTTGGACTAAAATTAGTAACTGAACTCATAGAATGTTTTGAAACGATTCTACCTTTCAGCTAGTGTAAGAAAAACAGAAACACCTGGCAAAAGAGCAATACAGGTAAGGACAGGTTTAATAGAAAGACAGAAGGAGGATAAAAACAAGAAGCAGGTTCAAAAATCATGGAACTCTCCCACACATTATAATTTAGCATTCCTGTCTCTATTTCAGTCTTTCAGAAAATGTTTTCCTTTGGAAGCTTGAAGTGCTAGAGCCCAGCAAGCACTCATCAGCAGGGTTATTAGCTAGACACAGAAAAACAATCTGCTGTCAGGGGTGGAAACGTGAGACATGATAATCCCAGATGTTTGCCTGGGCTAAAAATGTAGGATGTTATTTACCCAGGCCACACTTTAGGCAAGTGATATATGTCAGATGTAAACTCTAGCACGTACATTTTAAACAAATCCAATCACAGAGATAATATAAATGGATTTGCACAACTGGAAACCAGTCTCTGAGGAGGACAAGCAAAGCCGAACTCTTTGAAGCACAATTTAAGAGGAAATTTAATTTACCCTTTATTTTACCCTTTTTATCATGACAGGGTGACACCTTCGTTTTGAAAGTTGAGTATAAAGGTTGCACAAGCTGGTGTGTAAGTAAAGTGATGGGTGAATGAGAAGGAGGATATCTGTATATATCATCCCTTTGTGCCCACAAAACCTTTCTTTCCAAAGGCTAACTTGAATGAAAAGGTTGTTTCTTTCACTACAATACTATACATTAAAATCTATTAATTAATCATTTCTGACCAAGAAGCTGTTCATTGCTTATTGCACACACAGGTTCATAACAACATTTTGATTCTAGTGTGCTTACTGTACATCAAATCAATATTGTATGATAAGAATTCTCAAAGTTTTTTTTTTTAATTTGCTGCTCTACTGGGGCATGTAGTTGTTTCTGTCTAAAGGAATGTGCTGGGTCCTACACCGCTATACTTCTCGGCTAATTAAAAACAATTAACAATGTAGACAATTAACCGTGGTCCTTATTTGTTATTTCCTCTGCCCTATATCTGAAATCAGCACAACACGAGACTAAATGACCAAAACAGAGCTCTTTTAAGAAAAAAAACAGAATTTTACCCCCCTTTTTATCACAGCAGGGTTACAGTTTTACCCCGCTGTGATAAAAAGCTACAAAATCTGATATTTTGTACTGTAGAAATGCCGACAATTTTATTGGTGTATCTACGCTGCATAAATGTTACCTTCTCTAGGCACTGACATTGTTCTTTATGTTTGTTTGAAATTGTACCTGGTTGTTTTTACATTTGACACCTGGAGAATCTAAAAACACAATTATGATTACGGTAGGCATTTACATAAACGCCCAGGACGCGGTATTTTTCTAAAACCCACACAGAGCACGCTTGAAGATGTCTGAATATATTTAATATATCTCGCAATGTCAGTCAAAGATACACATTGAAACAGGAGACTCACCCAACACTTCACATAACAAACCTGGAAAGACCTGGAGGGAAAACAGTCAGGGTACCGTACTGTATACTGTATATAATGCACAGGAAATTCTGGCTGCCAGCAGAGCAGCTATGAGAGAACTTTTCCAGCGAGCTTCACCTAACGCGCATCATGTGAATCCTGGATCCAGTGAAACGTGTTTGGAAAGAAAATAATTCCGGTTTTCTTCTTAATTTTACAATGAAAACACGACGAAGTCAGATATTTCGACAGGTGTATTTAAAAAAGCTTTTGAAGAAAGAAGCGTTTTTCCTTCTAGCTTCACAAGAACGGAAATGTGAGTAATTTGGCTTTACTACTGAAGTATTCAGAGAGCCAGAAAAATGGCATTTTAACAAACCAAGCTCAAGGGGAATCGCGCATACATTCTGTTGATTTTTAGTTTAAAAACTGGAATGGCGATTTTAATTGGAATTAATATTTAAACCTCAATAATTCATTAATAATTGTGAGGGTATCTGGATGGTCTGGTACTGTTATACCCCATGAATTACGCCTACTGTACTACAGAATACCGGCACACCGGCTAGGGTCTAGTGAAACGGCAGAAACAATTCACAAAGCGTCTATCGTTCTTGCCGTTAGTTAGATAAATATGAATAAATTACTTTGTATGGAATAGAGATTATTTCCCACAAGTATATAGTTATAAGACAGTCTATTCTTAAGAAAATGTATTCGAATAGAATATATCATAATTAGGTTTTGTCTGCCACACATGTATTCAGAAAATGAACAATGTGACATTAGCGATTGTAGCTGCATTATCATTTTTAATAAATGTTTATGCACCACCTAAAATTATGGAATTAATATTCCTAGACAGGAAATGACAGAAATCTCCCGAATTTATTAGATTAATTTCATGCTACAGCGAAATACAGAGGGATGGAAGTACGTTATTGTACTATACAACTGGGGATTTAACAAAACCACTAACGGTTTTTTTTTTTCATTTAGGAGAGAATCCTACAGAAAGTACAATAAATATAGGTATATATTATTTTTTGTAGTGTAATAATGGAGAAGAGCCCTTCAAATTTACGTTCACACATTACTTTAATTATGTTACGCACTGTAATCTTTCAAGAAAATGTTAAATACTCAAGAATTAGACTTGTATTTTTACTGTTTTCCAGTAGTTTGTATACATTGTATTATGGGATATCCAGAAAAATATCCAGTAAAAGTTAACCGACTTCAATGGAAATTCATAGATTCTCTCAATCACTGAAAAAAAAGATGTTTTTTGTCTATGAGTTAAAAATTATGTGGGAAAACTGGATTAATTATAAGTTCCCAAACCTTAGTTTGGTTCACTAGTCAATCTGCCAGCAGCAACTAACAGTTTATAAAAAGACTTGACATAATGAGTTCAGTTTACTCAGAACCATCAGAACTCCCAAGGGGGCAATAAGCAATTCTTTGTAGAAATTTTCTAGAACATTTCCCTTCAGTGTGATTATTATCAGTCAGATACAGTCAGTTTGGATTAAACTATACTACACACTAGTAGTACACACACTAATAGGCTTTTTTGGAGAGTGATGCTGCTACTCATGAGTTCAGTCTAGTCACAGCCACTGTGGGGGCACTTTATTGCCACTACAACAATACCTACCAAAACAAGGAGCTTAATAGCCAAACAACTTTTGAACTGTTAATGCATTGTTTTGACAATAATTTGATAATCCAGTATGGGTCCACATACTGTACTGTACTGTATAAACTATAATGTCTCCAACACTATCCTTGCCACGTTTGGAGCAGATCAGCTACATGGTGTTTAATCAGGGGTTAATCAGGGCCAGACTGGAATTTGGGAAAAATAAGAAAGCTTTAAAAACAAGGCAAAGAAAACTCATTTAAATCACAGTTGGCCTACGATGCTTGGAAAGCTAGTAAACATTTTTGAGTAGGTTTGAGGGGGGAGCTGTGTCAGCATTAATTGAATGGATACGAAAACTTAATTATTAATTATTAATTATTAATTAATTATTGGATGGCAGCTGAAGAAAACATAACCGGCAAGATGTGTTTCTTCTTTCCACTCTTCAGTGTGTGATTAACCTTAACTTCTTCAATTTTATTTTGAGTAAATAGCTGTTCACTTTTTAGAGAGTTTCACATTGGCTGTAACAGAATCTTAAGTGACAATGTGCTCATTTCTTTTTGCTATAGTCATCTGGTGGTCATGTTTTAAAACTAAACTTGTATATCCATTTGTATAAATGTCCATTACTTTTATTGTATATTTGCAAGATCTGGTGGGTTTTGGATGAACTTGTGTGTATTATATTTAGATGGATCATATTATTATCCTGAGCAATGTATAGAATGGTTCAAAGACGATGAAAATCTGCAAGGTCTGTCAAATTCCATTGGATCACATTGGGGCTCACAAGATGATCCAAAAGACCAAACAATTTACAAATCCTCCATGTCTCTGCCATATTCTTGACAAATGACTAGTTGGAAAAATAAAGGACATGTTAATAGTTTAGGTCCAAGTTGGGGTTTTTTTCCAAAGCCTACAGTATGTCAGGAAAGAGTGTATAGGGATTTTAGGGAAAGAGTTTATAGGGAAGTTGCCTTCCTTTGTTACAGCAATGATTTAGCTAATACAGTAGAACTATTAAAGTTACTGGTGTTTTTTTCTTGCATTTTCTTTCCTTAGGATCCACATCGATTCACATCTGCCAAACTGCTACAGTACTTATGCAGCCCTTACGATTTACAGGAAGTCTGCCAGTCTGAGAAACCAGTCAACTGCATTGTGACCTCCTCTGTGTGAGGAGGACTTCTGATGAGGACTTCTGGCTTTTTAATAATCTTTTACTCTCTTGAGCTACATGAGATCTATTCATTGTGTGTGCTGTGCACAAACCAAAAGAAGACCAAATGAAAAATAAAGAGCTATCTAGAAAATAGGTGTGAGGGCACAACAAAATAGTGTAATGGAATCCTCTTTAAAATTTTGCAGCTTTATCAAGTTGGAATTTATCCAGTGTGAGAGTAACTGAAATAACAGTTGTATTTTGTGGTGGAGATTTCTACCTTAGCTTGAAAATCTATAGAGACAAAAAATCATCCTGTTTCAGTGAAACTGATAATGATTCATTTCCACAAACTGCAGATTGTACAGGCCAACCATGGTGCAGTGCAGTGATAAAGTCAATATAATAAACCCGGTCACAGGAGTTTATTAGTAGAATAATATGATTGAACAGATTCAGCCTTTTGCTTGGCACGTATCAACATTTCTCAGTTGTGTAGAATTTCATGTGACTTTTCATTAAGAAAAGGTGAAAATACCAAAAGCGAAAGGTCCTTATGACTGACAACTGGTAAGAGCCCTGATAAAAGTCGCGAATGGCAGAACAGTTTTCTTCAGCCATTTTTGTCATGCTAGCACCAGACAACATCAGTCACTTATAACCAGACCATTTCAATCAAGTGTTATTAGGTCTAGCAACAGAGCCATGTGGTATTGAAGGGAGCCACCTGGATATTTTGAATGGATCAATAAGAAGAGATTCAGTGTTCCTTTTATGTACACTAAGAAGGTTATTCTTTTGTATTCAGCTCCTACAGTATGTTGTATCTGAAGCTGGAAAAAATGATCAAGTGGACATTCAAAATTTCAAGGAGTCCCCTTATGATGGTGATGGGGCTTTCTGCCAAAGGGCTAGATGATTTAACGGTACTTTTTAAAATTTCCCTAACAAGTTAGAATCAGCACTCGAATTCGAAGAGCCTGTGTTGAATGTTTTCAAGTCCTCAAGCCTAGATTTCTTATCCTCTAAGGTAAGGACTATACTCACCAAGAGAAACTCCCGCCTACAGCTTTTACATGATGAATTTCACACCCCAGATGTTAACCTTTTGGCTGGAGGCCTCCAATGTCTCCAGGCACCAGTTTATTCAGGAGTTTGGGCTCAGTCCACTGGTGTATGTGCCCCGGCTGCCTTCTGCACTTCAGCCTATCTTTAGCATCCTCTATGTACTGATTTTCATTCTGGCACTGGCCGGAAACACAGCTGTGCTGTTCCTGCTTTGTCGGAGGAAGGCTCTTCAGGCTCCCAGCACGTTCTTTGTCTGCTCACTGGCCCTAAGCGATCTCCTGATCTCCATTTTCTGTGTCCCAGCTACCCTCCTGCAGCACTTCTTCACAAACTGGCTTGCAGGTAGGTACGTTGTTCGTAAACACTTTCAAGGAGCTGTTGAAAAGGCTAGGCAGACAGCTTGACAGGAAGTTCCACATGACACTGAGCTAGAATCAGAGGATGGGAATAACTTAAAGTTTCTCATTTCAGCAATTTCTTCTCATTTCTTTACAAATTCTTGCCTGTCGACGGGTAACAATTACAGTGAAGGAAAGAAATACAGTAGGGACATCTAGGAATTTAACTTTCACAAATTCAATTTTTGAATTTGCCAGAAGAGATGAGACAGGTTGTTACCAGCAATTCCTTTGTTGGACCATGAAGCACACCCATGGACCAACGTGCTCATTCTAGTTTTTCACTCTTCTGATGTTTTAATGATTACTTATCACATTTATTGGCAATCAGCCTTAAGATATTTTTCAGAAGTGGAGTTGTTAGTATTTGGCAAGCTTTGAAGGCCACAGAGATTTTAGCTTGAACACAATTTCCAAACATGTTAAAACAAGGTAGTAAAGAATTTCCATTAAGAAAGCTGTTGTACTCATTCTAGTAAAACATCTGATAGTTCATGCTACACCCATGATTATCTAGTCGTCTAGATCCTAAGATGTCCTCTCTATGTTTAGTTGGATAGGTTACAAATCAGTTTACACATAAGACGTCGTTACTTGTGCTTGGCAGAGAAATATGGGTAATGGCTCAGCCACTGTTAACTTTTTGGATACCAGCTGAAATGGCCTACCATCTAAAATGCAGTGGCTCCATGTTTAATAGCTTAAACATTTAAAGACTATTTACTCACCAGGTGGTCTTATGTTAATGGATCACATGAATCAGTGAGAAAGGCTGCCATTCATTAGAGTTGTTTTATTTCAACCAGTCATATACTCTGTTTAGATCATTAAAAAAACAGCCCGTCTCATCAACACTGATAATAAATCAAGTAAGCATGCGTCAGCATGCAGAGGCTGCAAAGGAAAAGGCTCCTTTGCAATAATGATAATAGTTTTGTAATGATGATAAAGGTATCCCTTTCAGTGTTTTGAAATTCAGCTTCACATTAGGTATTATAATCAGTTTTACATCAGCTTTATATTGTATGGTGAGCTTCAACTGAACTTCTGACATTAAAGTGACACAATGTTCTTGATATTTCTAAATGAACTTCACATTTGAAATGGCACTTCTGCCGGAAATCTGTAGCTGAACTTTTACTGTTTTTGTAAAACAAAATTTCTAGATGTGCTTGAGCAAACTTGTTTTACCTGACTTGTTTGACATGTTTTGAACTTTCAGCAGTGATTCATTTGCAACTTCTCAGTTTATGTACAATTGGCTTTTTGTGTCAGATCTGCAATTTTATTTCTGTTTCCTGACAACTTTTTGGCATTTGTTTATCAGTAGGTCTCCTGTCTTGTTGTACTTATGAAATTCATCACATTTCTGACAGTTAAGCCTCAGATATTGACACTAATCCAGTTTGTGGTTCCTTTGTAGTGACCACATAATATTCAATGAGTAACAGTACAGAATATGGGATTCAAATGACCTAGTGAAACCCATCACATGCCATTGTGTTAAAACACCCTTGATTTCATTTCAACCTATTACACTGTAAATACTTCACATTTATTTCCCTATGGCAGCCACACTGCAAGACAATTAATATGTATTAATATTAAAAAATGTATATATTAAAAGTACACTCAATATTAAAAGTATAACAGAAACAGGCATTTACATGACCAGCAACTCAGTGCTAATGTCACAAGAAGCTGTTACACGTTTTACTTTTAAAGCTGTTCATTTTTTTAATCATAGACCACTTTGAAAAGAATGTTAATTATTGAAACATAACTGATGTTACATAGCAGGAACCCTTAAAATGTTACTTAATTTTTATTTAGATTTTCTCTTGACATCTGACGTGGACCACAAGACATTATACCATTCCATAACTTTATAAAATAGTGTAGACTGGAGTTACTATTATTAAATTGCAGAATGCTCCATCATGTAGTGACTTTTGTGACAGGATATATACAGGGATAACAATCTAGACGAGTCCAATTCTTATATATTTCTTGGCCTTTTAATAAAAAACTCTTGACCTTTACTGTCAGTGTATATGAAGGTTTAGCGCTCACTCATTTTGTGTTTTACTGTCAAGCTGCAGCCAGTAAATTATTTTGAATGTGTAATAATTGCAGTGAACACATCTGTGCAGATTTACATATAAACTTTATAAATGGCAAAAGAGGCAAAATCACACACAAAAGGATATACTTTTTCATTCATTTATTGATCAAAATGATCCAATGTTAAATTTCTTCGTTGGAAAAAGTATGTTAACCTATGCTTTCAGTAACTGGTGTGACCTCCTTGAGCAGCAATGACTTCAACCAACTGTTTACGGTAACTGTTGATCAGTCCCGCACATCGACTTGGAGGAAGTTTGGCCCATTCCTCCTTACAGAACTGCTTCAACTCAGTGATGTTGTTTGTGTTTCTTGCATGAAAATTCTAAAGGGTTCAAAAACTTTTTAGCACCACTGTAAGTCGAGGGAAAATGTCAATAACAAAATGTGATATTTGTGTTCAGTTTACAAGGGTTTACGTTCTTCATGGTTGTCAGCATAAATAAATTTTGTTGTTACCACATTCAAATGCAAGAATAGTCTGAAGATTTACCAAGGCAGCAAACATTTCTCTCCCACAAGTCCCAAAATGTTTAGTAAAAGAAATAATGGAAAACTCTTTTCTCTGTCTTCCTGTTCCTCTCTATCTCTCACAGGAGAGTTTCTGTGCAAGCTGGTTGCATTTCTCCAGGTGACTGCCATCTCAGCTAGCATCTTCACCATGATCTGCATAGCAGCAGAGAGATTCCAGGGCATCTTGTACCCACTGCAGTTGCAGAATGGTTACTTCCCTAGTCATGCCATCAAGATGCTGGGTAAGAGCCAAGTCAGGGGGACCACCTTTGATTTTTCACTCATGCGTTTTTTTTTTTGTTGGGAAGATATGTACCCCATCCTGTGACTCAAAAGTTTTGTTAGTTCCTTGATAAATTTGTTCATTCTTATTTTCTTACGTGGATTTTAGTAAGATTTTCCTGGCACCCCACAATTTTGTACACCAGTGTCTTGAGATGTAGGCTTCCTTTCTTAACATAGGCTTAGTTGTTTAAGCAGGAACATGGAATGTGCCATTTAGAAATGCTAACTTTATCCATGGAAACAGAATTTTACACAATATGGCTTGTATGAAAATTCTGATATACAGTATATAACTTATTATTTACTCATTACTATTTATAAATGTATATTTTTAGGAAAAAACAGTCTGAAGATTTTGGTGATTTATTATAATGGTTTTGGTGTCATTGTAATTAATTGAACATTTACAACTGATCCTGTTATACCTGAATCACCTGGATGGCTGATGCACGAGCTTTAAATCACCTCATTATTCAGGAAGTTGATGAGGCACTGGGGACGAGGTGATCAGACCTGTTGAAAATCAAGAAGAGAAACAGAAAGTAACTAATAAGCCTCACTTATCAAGAGAAAATTGCTTTAAGCCTTCAATATGTTTGGAGTGTTCATAGCCAGAAATTTCTAAATGAGTAAGAAGTAACAGTCAAATAGAGCCAACAGCTGAATCATACTTTTGTTTATGTTTTTTAGCAAGAAATTAACCTTTGCTTACTCTTTTGCACCTCAAACTCTGACACAGCTCCTACAGTACTTCATCCTCTCTACATACAGTACATGTGTCATGTACTGTGAAGTTACAAACGACAACACGAATATTTGTTTGCACTGAAGTAACGCACATTTCAACTATGCCTGCATGACAATTGTTATGCAAAGCATGAGATTATTTTGACAAAATCTGTTTCATTTTAGGGCAAATAATATACAAACATACTGATCGGGCACACTGGTGCCAATTCCAAACAGTAATGGTCTTTTGAGGAATACTTTCTTTTTAACTATTAACTTTGTGGTGATACAATGAAACTGCACAGATAATTAAACAGAGAAACAGGGGGCTAGCTTTTTGTAAATGTATTTTTAAAGTGGTTTCTTAAATGACCATTTTTTTTCCTTCCAGCTGGTGTCTGGCTGGCAGCTCTGGTTATTGCATGCCCTATGTGGTATGCCCACAAAGTGGAGGTAACTTCCCACTGTTTTAAACCTCAAGTTATAATTCATCAAATTAAATTAAATTCAAATTCAATTAATCAAGTTGTACTTTTTGTCCTTTTCATTTATCTTTTTTTGTGTCCTAAATCTTTAATTATAATTCCCTTACTGTTACTTATTTAGAATTGCAGTGACCAGGACAAATAATGTTTCTGGTAAAGAATATTCTTTAGCGTAATCAAATTAGTGATTAGTGCACAAATTTCAAAAAGCAAAGGTACTGTATGTTTTAGAGATAGCCAACATAAATATACATGTGTACATCAAGAGCTTCCGATCATTCAGTAAGGCTTCAGGAATCATTATTATTCTTTGAATAGTGTTTTATCTCTTCACAAATGACTTGCAATGTCCTCTTAGTCGTAACTATCTCTTCAAAGTACATCAGTCTTTACAGAAATTAAGATTATTAATAAGAAGAAGCCCTGAAACTTTTAAAAGTTCTGCTGACACACAATGGTGAAAATATGGTGTCGACAAAGAAATTAAACACAAGTTCAGCCTCAAAATACTGTAACAGATTCGGGTTCTAGGGTTTGTTCCCTCACCACACTGGGCACGAACCCTGCTCTCCGGCATGGCTCAACCAGGGGTATTGCCGGCTGAGCTGAAGAAGACCTTCCTCAGCCCGCGCGGCCAAGATCCCTGTTATGTACAGAGGCGAATTCGTTACAATACCTTTTCAGTCATATTGAATAGGACTCTTATCAAAATACTGCATTATTATTTGTCTGCTTTTTATGTGCTACACACGGTTAGTAGCATAAATACAGAACAGAAATTCTGAAAAACAAATCAGGATAAAGTATAAAAGATATATTTTAATGTTATAAAAGACCTCTGGGTTGTCATAATGTCTTTTGGATTTTTAGCATTGGATGAATGCATACCACTTTTTAGTAAGAGTGAAAATAACTGTAAATTATATTGGTATGCTCAATGTGATAGTTAATTTAAGATGTCATGCATGCTTAAACAGTTTGTCAAATTAACTTAAAACAGGACTAAGAGGGAGGTGGATGTTTAGGTTAAGAGTTGTTTTTTATATATTTAATTTACTTTCTAAAATTCAGGACTGATTTGTTTCCAAAAAAATCAAGAAAGAAACTCTTCAGTTTCAGACATTTGTATTTCTTCATTTCTTACCAAAAACCTACTGCATCGTGTTCTTATATTCTATACCTTCACAGAAACATGCATGATATTCATACAGGTACATGGTGATTGTTTTGCAGGTGAAGTACGACTTCCTGTTTGATGTGCACTACACCTGCTGCCAGGAGATATGGCCTCATACTTGGCAACGACAAGCATACACTACATTCTTGTTGTTGCTGGTGTTCCTGGTTCCCATGGTTACTATGAGTGTGCTATATGGCAAAATCATGCGGGAACTGTGGGGCAAACATCGTGTCCATGATGTCATGTTTCAGACACTACCTGGCTCAGAGATAAACAAGATCACCAGGTGAGCTCTTGAGCAAAAGGAATTCAAAGCAGGTCATGTTTATAAAGAAAATGATACTCCACTGTGGTATCCTTATGTCTTGAGATATTATCCAATGATTTGCAAGTTTGAATTGATTCTAGATAGTTTCCAGTCTCTTCTGTTTTGTCCTACAACCCTGGCCAGAAGTCTTAGCCTTATAGTCCCACTGATCACAGATCAGAAGTCAAATCTTCATTGTACCACTAAAAATGATTTAGATACTATGTACTCCAGCATTCCAGAAATATCTTGTTATTATTGATTTACATTTAAATCTATTTATACAAGTGGGGATGCACATGCAGCGATCTAAATAAAATACTTACATCAAGCTTATGTTGGATTTAAGCCCACAAAGGGGCACAACTTCTAGCTCTTTCCAAATTGGGTGATACCATAACTGTGCTTCTCAGTTTACTTCCATTTAAGCAATGTATGAAATAAGCGGCTGCTTCACATAACCATTCTTTTCACATAACCATTAATATATCTGGCATAAATTAGAATACTTTGAAGTACACTTGTTTTCATTCCTCTGCAATACAAGAGTCACTTACCTTGTGAAGTGAACTGAATTCACAGGCTGCAGATGAGAATGTCTTGATTATAGTGACTCATCGCTAATCCCACTGGTTGTTTTCTTTCCAAACAGGAAGAAGAGACGTGCTGTAAAAATGATGGCCACGGTCGTTCTTCTCTTTGCTGTCTGCTGGGCTCCTTTTCATCTGGTTTCCGTGCTCTCTGACTATGGTAAACATGAAAAATGAAGCTGTCTGATCCATCCCTTATATAAGCTGCGCAACCGGGGTGAGCTTTTTAGAAACCATAATCATAAGCAATCATAAGTAGTGTTCTACCATTTAAAACCCTTCTAAAAGTGTTTTTTTTTGGGGGGGTCTTGTGATTTCCTTTTAAATTTGCTGTTGGCCTATTCAATTTCTCTGTTGAAAACACACATAAATTACAACAATTACAAAAAAAACACCACAACTTGCAGACTCCTAGCTGATCGATCACTTTTACTGGTGGTGTTGATCTCACTAATCCCAGAAACAGTTAAATTTGCTTTTCAGTCTTGCAGTTAACCAACTGACGCATAGGCTATTTGCTTTATAATGTATATTATTTTATTTATACACATTTTAATAAATAGGTAGAATTGTTCTTTTCAACATTGTTCTGTGTAACCTAAACCATAGTACACAGCATTTACAACTAGGAAAACTGTACTTACTGTAGTCCAGTCACTACAGTACCTTTGATCCACAGGAAAGCTGAGTCTCGACCCAGATCAGGAGTTTTTGGTCTTCACCACAGTCCAGATCCTGGGATTCGGCAACTCCATCTGCAACCCCGTGGTATACGCTGTCCTCAACAAAAACTTCAAGAAGGGCCTCCTGGCCATCTTCCTCCAGAGGGGCAGGCCGCGCTGGCTGGCGGGGAGGCTGGGAGGCCGGGCCCGTGTGGGAGTCTCGGCCATAGACTCGCTCCACCTCCGGGACCGCAGTGAGCACAGCCTGCTGGGAGCTGGCGCGCACCAGTGGAGCAGGGTGGCCTGGGAGTCAGAGCTGCACACCTTGAACCCTTTCCCTCAGGTCCACCTCTTCCAAGGCATTTCCAAAAAGCACAGCAGCCCCCTGCTTCTCAGTGTCACAGATCCCCTGCATGTCAGCACATCCTCTAGCTAAACCCTGTCCCAGAAGAAACAGAAGGATGTGGAGTAATCACGGCAATCAGGAGGTGGTGAGAGGTAACCTGGTTTCAGCTCTTTAAGCATAAATACAAATGATTTCGATATCATTTCAATTTTGAAGATGAGAGTAATTGTAATGTACAGTACCTATTAGCCACTCAAGTGGTTAAAGTATGTGCTTTGTGATCGGAAGCCCAGGATTTCAGTTCCTTTTAAATCAGGGCAAGGTCTTAAACACCTGATGGCTTCTTGCTTGATGCTGTGCTTGAGTAACAGGACTAGGGGTAACGCTTGCCGTGAAGGCAAGGCCCTTTGTCTTTTGAGCCTTTCTTCTCTGCAGGCTACAAGGCCTGATATGTAATGACTGTGCACGAGACTCGCCCAGTGTTTCTCAACTGTGAAAAAGTTATCTTTACCGACACGAGATTCTCACTTGTACAGTACAGAGCGTGGCTTCTTGTCTCATGTATACATCGAAGGTACGAGAGGACACTTTGGTTGTTTGGTAACTCCACAAAACAAAGACATTCACTTTTAAATGTTTTTCCTCTTTACTCTTTCCGCAATTTCGCGGTACTGCTGTTCATGTCTGAAGTCACGTGTGCCTGAAGAAGGCTCCACGGCCGAAACGTTGTGTTTTCTTTCTTCTCTTTTTAGCACCTATTACTTGTTACTAAAAAGGCATATATTGCTTTAAACTTGTTCTTCAGAGAATATAACCTATTTCAGCCTTGTAAGTCTGTGAATTCATTTCCTGAAATACACTTGGGAAAACAGATCTAAAAGTAAGACTTGTGTCGATTGTGCACACTTCAGAAGAAAATACTCAAAAATGATCTATAACACCATCGGTAGTACATTTTCCAGTATCCTGGATTATTGAGTTGCACAATGTCAAGAGCATTTTCATGCCTCAAAGCGAGCTCTTCATAAGCCGCTATGGCTAATAATCTTAGAAGTCAATGAGTCAGTTACTGGCAGGCTGCCTCTGGTATGCTATAATTAGTCACATGTAACTCAGAACCTCCACTTTTTTCAGGTCTAAACAGCCTTTTTTTACAAACTGAGACATTAGTATTCTTTATCTAATAGGACTTGTTTGGAAATTACACTCCAATTTCCTGTGATATATGAATTTGTTCATTGGCACACAGTTTACCATTATTGGCTGTTATTTGCTTTTTCATTTTTCTGTTTCCTAATAGCCTGTTTCTAATGCCATATCTTGGCATTTCTTTTTCAAACAGCCTTTTTCAAAAAGAGCTCTTCTTGTGTCAGTGTCACACACAGTATCATTTTGCCTTTGTCTAGATGTACAGTAGATGTGACTAAACTGCCACTAATATAGTCTACTATGCAGTAGACTATATTGTTAAACCAAAAGAGTGCAATTTTCTGGGACAGCTCTATAATTGGTAGAGTACATATGTAGAATATTAAGTGTGATTTATTTAAGGGAAAGTATTGTATATTTAGTGTACTGGAAATATTTGTTTTAATGTGGTTCATATGTAAAACTGTGTTTTTCCTACCTGTAGTGAAAAAATAATCTTTGAATAAAGATGAAGGATTTTTTCTGTAAAACAATGCATGACTATGTGTTTCTACATACATAAATCATTAAATATGTATGCTAAAAATCTTGTTAATACAGCAGCTCCACCTGGTGTCCAAATTCGTGTCTCTCAAGCACATGAGGGAATCGGGAGTGGCCAAAACATTTCCCTTTAAGTAAACTTAGTGTTCAGTGATTGTTATCGGACTCAACACATAGAATCACAGAATGCAATCTGACTCTGAACAATTGTAGACTGAAAAAAAATCATGAAAAATAATATACAAGTATATAAACGATAAATATACAACAGGCTCGTTGGTGTTGCTTGAGGGCCAGTAAACGAACAGACAGTATCCCTCCAATGTTCAAGTTTATACACATGACACTTAATGAAGCAATGTTGCTTACTGGACCAAGGGGACTGAGGTATGAACAACACTGATCTATTTTTTCCATAACAGATTCCTCAAGTCTAGGATGGCTAAGTGATGGTGACAAGAGAACAAGATTGGAAAAGAAAACATAACCCCTAATAGTTTGTTTAGTCTTGTCAATATTTCCTGGAAACTCCAGATTAAAACAACTGGCTAGAAGTTCATGGACCTGCACATTACTAATAGGCAGACCTCAGTTTTAAACAAGGTCCAACATCTGCCCTGTTTTGTGAGTGGGAATATCCGCACAGTGAATAAAGCCAAAACGATCCACGAGAGCTCAGAATTCTGCTGAAAAAGAACAGACTCTTCAAAATCGTCTATAGTTTAGTTTGGCTTTGTGTTCAAGCATCATTGCTAACAACAAGTTAGAAATTAGCTTTAATGTGCATTCAAATCATTTAAAAAGTGGTATGGGTTATAGCCACAGAGGAGGGTAAGGTACACTATATTCATTCTTTCGTAAGAAATATAGTACGAAACTGGACTATATTCTAGAATACTCAAAATAGCCCACACTCTCTACCAGAGATACACGGTTTTCCTAAAGCAATTGCCTAGCAGCAGGAACTGGATTTAGCAAAGCTAGCATAAGATACATAGACCTTTCACCAAATTAAAAAAGTCATGCAAGAAAGTCAGGCTTCTTTTTAAAAGAAAAATAGGATTTGTTTTTAACATAAATTACTACAAATGTCTGACATTTCTTCTGTCATATTAAACCATTGACTGCACTTTGGTCCTAATATTGGATGGCACTGTCTTCACACTCCCTTGAAGCAGTGGTTATGAAACAGAGCAGGCTTGTGTCATGCATGTTGTAATGATGAGCATGTTCAGCTGCCCGACTACACTCCCCCTGCAGAGATTAAAGCGAGCTATGGGTAAGTGATGCTTTGTGCAGCCTGTATTGCGCTCTCACATTGTCTGACTTAGACTCGCTGGCAAAGCTTCAGAGAGACAGAAGCATGTATGACTTGCAGAACTAAATTAGCACTGGCAGGAGGGCTAACATCTGTCACTGTGTGAAACAGCTTTAATAGTGAGGGAGCACACACCCTGAAGAACTCACTTTCATTTCAGAAGACTCACATTGTGCCACAACTCAGATTCAAATTTCAATAGACAATGGGGTGTTCTGTAATACATTAATACACTTTAATTTGAGAAAATTGTTAATATGCCCTGTGTTTTTTAATGAATTATGGCATATTTCATTACATCTGAACTGCGTGCTTCTGTTTTTTCCAAGTATTGAAGATTTTTTGGATGCCCAACCCAGAAAACATTTATCCTGATGACTTTCAGAAAACAGATATTTTATTTGGCCAGCTTCCTGTATTTTATTAAATTTCTCATTTACAGTAATGACCTGGAAACAATTTATGTAGTAGGATATTTACTGGAGATGTTTATATGAAGTATGTTACTCGTTGAGAATAGCGGTGTCCTATCTGGGATACAAAGAAAAGGGTACTGGTTTTCAGTTTTCAATTTATTTATTTTTTTCAATTATATTTATACATTTATTCTTAGGTATTTAAGAAAGTGGATTATATATTCTAAAATACCAGAAACAGGTTCCTGAGGAAAATTGATGCAATTTTTAAACTCAGTATCCTATTGAGATTTTATAATAGCAGAATTACCGTTGTAATACCTTCAGGAAATCCAACTCTCAAAAACAGTTTATACTGCGTGCACTTCCTTTGAAGAATGAAATTACTTGATCATTTTAGGTCTTTTAAGTTTAATTCATACTTTTTAGGTACAGCATGTGTAGTGTCCAAGTCTTATCTGTTTTCACACACTACACTGAAACGTTCACTCACACAAGAGACCCACAGATGCCTTTTTAAGACTAGAGAAGCTTGAAGTTAAAAACCCAGGTCAAGTTATCCTATTATCTAATGATATTGATGTCATCATCTCAACATGGTTCTCACTTGTTTACATTTTATAATAAGTGTACACATCTATTCATGCACTTTTTTCCCTCTACAATTTAGATTTCAGCAATGTGGTATTCTGAATATTAAGAAAATAATAAACATTTGATGATATATTCATCAATGTTAATAAAACTCCTTTTTGCAAAACTCATATATTGATTAACTTTTAATCCTTTAGACACCACTGGAGAAATGTTTTCTCACTTACAGTCTGTGTAGCATCCTATAATTTGGCCACACCAGTTTAATTGGAGAATACCAATTGTAGTTCAGATTTTGTGAATCAGGCATCATTTGCCTTAATTGCCCCCAAACTGCTATTTCTGTGTCTATATCACACTCAGATCTAATGTCTTCCCAATATTATTATCAATATCACTATTTATATGACATGCACCTTTGTGCTGACATACAAAATGACACAAATTACTCTAACTGTTGAAGAAAGGGACAATCCTACTTTATTTCGTTTGGTCCTTGGTCTTCTGATGTTAATGGAGTTTATTTCAATCAGCTTTCACAGATTGGATGTGCAAATGGTGTCCAAGATTAAAGAATGGTGCAGTATCCCGGCTCCTTCTCCATCTCCTTAACAGTAGGGATCCACTCCATCTCTGGCTCCGGGGGCACTGTTCTTTTCATTCTTTTTTTCCTACCTTTCCTGTGGTCTACCTTTCTTTTCTGAGGACTGCAATTACTCTGAAAACAGACCATGTCCTCCCCCTTGGCATTCCCTTTTCTCATCCTGTACTTTTCAGGAGCTCCACAAATCATGCAATATGACTCCCAGCTGTCCTGTTTTCCTCTTTCCTTCAGCAGTCTGTTCTGGTTAATGTGCGGGGGCAGTCCAGGATAAGATTTAGAGGGCAATTCAGAAGGGCATTTATGCCCGAGTTGTGGTAAAGGTTGCAGAAAGGACTGAGCAGAACTTTCTGGTGCCTGGATTGTAGAAATGTCAGCACTGGAGTGAGGAGAAGACCGAAAACTACCCTGTTGCTTCTGCAGACTTGAATCACTACTGGTTGCCTGCAGACGTGCATTTGAGAGGCTTCTGAGCTGAATCTTGGAACTTTGCTGGGCTGAATCCTGAAGGCAGACTTTCAAGCAGGGATCAGGATCATGAATGGGGTCTGCGACTGCCAGAGACCGTTCCATTTCTGCTTGACCATGGAGGCTTGCTCTTCCACCACAAGTTTTCTCCTCTTCCAGAACCTCTGTACATTTTGCAGCTCTGTCTTGTCTCTCATTATTTGAGTTTTTGGCCTCCTTCAAGGTCTTCCTCTTTTGAAGGTTAACATTTGGGTCCAAAGCTGCAGACTTGGGAGAATGGTCATCACCTGCCTGAGTTGGTGGGGATTCTTTTTTAACTTGAAATTTCTTCTTCTCTCTAGCTGTTCTCTGACCTTTTGGCTTGAGTCTTCGCTTTGTTTTCAATACGGTTTGCCTGGCCTCCATCTGTCTAGCATTGTTGTGCTGTCTTTTCCTAAAACTAACCAGCCTTCCGGCATTTTCTACAGAAATCCCAGACATCAGTGTGAGCTGTCTGGCAGTGCATCGGTTCAAATCCAGAACCCCACTCATTCTTTGACCCCCACCCAAAAAAAACTTCTCTCTCTGAACCTGCAGTTCTGGATATTCTTTTTTTAACCGATGACATCACAGAGTGCCATACACAGTAGTGTAAATTTAGCCAAGTGGCAACTGATCATGTCATGATGATGTCATAATGGGGTTTATGCTATCATGAAGAAAGCCAAACAAAAGAACCATAATCAGAATTATTTAAATACATATATTATTGGACTGAAGTCTTCTTCCTAATGTTCTTTGCATTCAAAAATGTTTAGAAAAACATTAATTCAGTAACTGTAAGTCATATCAGTGAAAGTGTTTGACTTCAAATATTATATATTTGTACCTCATAAGAAAGAGGACATCGCTGAATATGCTTTTACAACTGCAGAACACTAAGAAAACATGAAAAGAGAAAATCCGATAAAAAGTACTGTAAAAACTATTAATTTGCATTTTTATCTAATGACATTTCTTTAATTTCAGATAAAAAAAATGTTTATAAAACTTGTGTAATTTAAAACTGCAGCTAAGATGCATTTCCATATTGCAGCTTCCAGAATAGTTTAAGCATTAGTGTACACCGAAAAGAGAGCAGTTTAACTCCCAAATGTGACTAGCATGCTCGCAAGTCTTCAGTGGCAATCACATTGCATCTATTCATTACAAAATCACTCTTGTACTTAGTTGATGCTTTTATTCCAGGCAAAATATAGAAAATGATGAGTCTGCATAATGAAGCATAATTTCTATAAAAACAATGAATTATCTTTCAGGAAGTTAAACAATGAAACTAGCAATACAGAAAGAAACAGAAAAGGACATTTTCCATTTGAAAATTCTTTTAAGCATCAGCAGTCAATCATGCCAGCTATTTTAAACCCTTGGATGTAATATTTTTGCAGTTACTCTACTGTTGTGTGAGCTCCAGTATGTTGCAGACTTAACTTGCTTTACACACCTTGCACAAACTGCAGTATGGCAAAAAATTAATACAAGCAGCTGTTGCACTGACTTACCACAAAAATGTTCAAGTATACATGCATAGAGACATTCGCTCTAACACACGATGAGCCAGAGTAGAAAAACAAACACCGAATTCTAGTATAGAACCCAGTTTGTTCCATATTATATTACACATGTATAGATGTATAGAGAATCTCAGGTTCCCATCCACAGTGCAAAGACATACTTGTAGGTTAATTGGCATTTGAGAAAATTGGCCCTGGTGTGTCTGTGTGAGCCCTTTGATGGACTGCTGCACATTGCTTGCTGGCTCCCAGACTGCCCTGTATTAGAGAAAGCAGCTAGAAAACAAATGGGCATACAGTATAGAGAGCACATATGAAAAAAAAGAGATCACATGCAAGTAAGAGATTATCTTCAGGTATGGCAGTAAGACACCGTGTTGCTACAAGATTGTCATCCTGCTTCACACATTGTGGTGGTATAATTCTTGAAGTGCTGCACCGTTGGTGACAGACTAATTTTGCAAGGCACAAAAAACAATTATGAGTCTTTGTTTTTAAAGCAGACTATAAAAAGGTAGTGAACATGTCCTACAATTCCAAAGTACAATTTTAGAACCTTTACTACAAGTTAATGTACACAAAAATTGATTTTAAAAAAGTCAATCTTAAATAAAGATTCTTCTGCATAATCAGTCTCCAACACTGTTTAATAGAGAAAAAGCAATAGAGATAGAATATTCACTAATCACAGAGAGAGTTAATCCAGTTAACCCTCTTATTTCTAGGAATAAATAAAAAATAAATAGAATTAAAGACTGCACAGTGAAGTGGAAAGTAAATTAAAAGCTTAGAAAGCATTACACAAAATGAAGCTAAAGAAAAGTTTTTTTAAAACCTACTTGGAAAAACATTCACACAAAATAACTATTCAAACACTTGAGCTAACTAGCTGAAAATTTGATATAAAAGTGTCTATTATATAACTTTTTACAAATGTACATGCAATCCAGTTGCCAAAATTTAAAAAGAATGCTTTGAAAACAGGTTATCAAAGTTATATTATAAATTAATATTACAAACCCTGTGATCTAGATTGCATTCTTTGATTTGTGTATTTTACAAGAAAAAAAACACACAAAGGCAAAAATGTATACAATATGTAAACATGTATTTAAAAATAAATATATCTCTTCACAGTAGCTCCTACAGCTGAACATTTTAACTGTAGTTCAAGAAAAAAACTTGAGAGATGAATCTCCAGTTCTGTCAAGTACCATCTGAGGTAAAATGTGGTGGGAAATTACCCCATAAACCAGTGATGTAACAGCTCAGTGCAACAGATGAAATCTCTACCAACCACAGCAGGACAGAACCAAGAACACCTTCTATGTTCAGACTAGAGGAGTACCACTGTCCTCAGAAGAGCTGAAGTGTTCCCCTCTCTTGCACCTTTCGATCAGTAAGACTTACAGCTCAAATAATGGAAGATGGGCCCTACTGGCCTTGGCCACATTGACTTAAGTCATTGTATTGCCTTCGGCTATCCTTGCAAAAATCTTTGCATGGGTGTTACAAAGCAAAAAAAAAAAATCTTTATTCATTTTCATTGTTAAGCTTATAATAGTTATTTTCAATCACTTTCTGGATGATATTTTCAGCATCGTGTCTATGACCTAATTCCAGTAAAGCATTAAGCAATAGTTCAATAGAAGCATTTTTCCCTTTGTCTTGCTGCCAGCCAGTAAGGAGTTGATAAAATTGTTCATCCACATCGGCAGGAATATTTTTTTCAGCTTTAAGAATATCATTGTCCTTAACGCCAATATGTCTCAGGAATTTCTTCCTATCTTTCACTCCCACTTGATCTGTGAAGATTGCAAAGCTCTTCTTCAGGGACTCTGACACTGTAAAGAAATGAGGCGCAAGAGAAATAAGAGACTGGAAAGAGGAGAGATTATTTTATCTGTCTTTTTTATATTCCACTACAAATCACCTACACAAAAGGATATAGGACTCCAGCAAGTGCAACTCCATAATTCTGGAGATTTTACAATGTCCAAGAAATAGAACGTATTGGTCACTAAAACACTAGAATATCTTTTGGGGAGTGGACACCATTTTGATATAAAGTAGGACAAAAATATAAGATTCATACAATTCTAGGACTTAGGTTTTTAACAGGAACATATTGATTGTTCCTGTTGTTAAAAAATGCTCCTAGTAAATTATTGGGCACTTGCAAAGAATTTGATAATACAGCTGCAACCTAGGGTTGCAAAAGTATAAGGGTACAAACAACATTGAATAATATCCATGTCTGATTAACTGCAAGCTTTTAATGCATACTGTTAATGTACACTGTTAATGGAGCCAGTGCTTACACAGAAAATTATCAAAATCTAATTTCAGTTCCTTCTGTTTACCAGTAGGCCTAACAGAAAAAATATGCACTTCCAAATCTTAAGATTATTTACCCATATTCAAGCTAATCAGTCACATTACAACCAAAAAACATGCACTGAAATTATCGCTCTACTTACCTTCTAAAGGAATATAAGTATTTTCATTTATAGCACGACCCTGCAAAAACAGAAGAGATATTATTCAACAAACTGAAAAAAGCTCTTGTTTGTACAGTCTAATAAAATCCTAGAACTGACAGTTTAGAATCATCCCTAAATAAATTAGACAGACAATTCATATACTAATAACATCTTTTCATCTATAAAAATAAAAGGCAGTTCACCCACACACTTTACTAGTTTACTAAATCTTAAAGGTTATGTTCACTGACAGAAAACCCTCAACCTCTATCAACACCATTACAACTGCTTCCTTGATCAAATTTAGGGTTTTGTACACTTATTGGATTCCTTTTTTTAAAGATAAGATTTTAACTCATGAAAGCAAGGGGAAGTAAAAGTACTGTAATCTACTAAACTCAATGGACAGAAGCAGGGAGAATCAGCCCAAGTTACTGCAGGATTCTGGCCAATCTTAGATGGGTGTATGGCATGTGGTTAAACTGCTGAGCGTATCTATGCCAACACAGCAGGCACAGAACCAACAGCTCGAAAGAAGCTGATGAACTACAAACCGACATACACTAAATATATAAACAATGTTAATCTTTATTAAAAGATACTCTACAAATAAGCACATATCTATCCACTGTCTTGAACAGCCCTTTTAGCATTTGTTCATTTCTCCAAACAAAAAATTATGAAACAGTTCACAGGTTTTTCCAAAGCACATGGAAGTTTGAAACTATGGGTTAACTAATATGAATCTTTGGCTAACAACTTTTCACTCTAGGTTAGTTGTAGCTAGTAGAACAAAGGTCAAGGTGTTGTCTATCTTTCATTATTTGGGCCTAAAAAGGTAGCAATGCAAAGTACTACCTTTAAGAATAGCATGTTGTATATTCATGCCAACTACGGTAGCTACTCAAATGTCAAGGTTTGATGAAAGCCATATTGCTCTAATGTATCATTATATTAAAGTTCAGGTTTAAACTAATGCTGCATGCCACTGGCCATATTGATGTCATCCAGGATCATTGTGACTGTAGTGCTTCCTAAATGTGTGCTGCTATAGAAGGGATGATTATGTCTTATATACAGTAATATTGCTCTTACCCCAGCCAAGTCCTGTCTCTGTGTTTGAGGGCTGTGTCGAGGGGTGCTGCTACTGCAGGCGCTACTGGGCAATCCTGCCAGGCTGGTCTGTGAGGAGTTAGCGGTGTTGGACAGGCTGTCTCCTAAGCCCCTGTCCTCATCGTCAATGCCAGTGCGCGTGGCGCCGGCCAAGCGCTCATTCTGCAGCAACGGCTCGCCCTCACTGACGCGTCGTTGCTGCTCTGTCCCTGCATTCAAGCTGTTCTGCCTCTCTTCCACTGAGCCCTGACCTGCGCCATCCTAAACAAAAAAGGACAGAAGTTTCAAAACGACCGAAACATGCGCTGCCCTCCAGATGAATGGATACCCCTGACGAAATCAGCACAAAAAAGATTCAATGATTTGGATATCTTGCTTCACAATTCCTAAAAACACTATAAGTATTACTATATAACACTGCACAGAGCAAAGCCATTATTTGTTTATTATTAACCTGAGTACACATGCATTCACAACACTGCAGAGAGTATTTTGTAAATTATCCTAATTTCAGACTGTCCACACTCCCCCAACTAACTTGTGGAGGTCAATGGCCAATAGCCTTCAGGCTTCAGAGAGCTCTCTCACATTAATGATAATGCTTCTGCTACTGAGTGTCTTCTGTGTGTTACTTCCTTTTATACTCCAGTTAAAAGGGAAACTTTCAGTTGTTTCTGTACAGCTCCACTGTACTTCCAAAGCACAGGAAGATCTTTTACAATTATATTTTTACTTAAGTGTAAACAAAAGTGGGAATAATCATAACCCTGGTGTTTGCTGGAACTCAATAATGACATTTGACTTCACTCTTTTTTTGAGAATGTTACAACATTGAGTTATAGACTGGATAATGTTTTGTTCTTTTTCCTTCAGGTGCATTAATAAATCTAGAGGGCACCATACCATAAATGCAATCTAAACCAATTTTTTTTTTGCTTGAGTTGAAATGATCAAATACAGCTGAACATGCAAATGTTTGGCCCACTTCTGATCTGAGAAACAAATGCTGAAAACATCACAGCAATTATGAAATTAGTATAACATACTGTACATTAGAATTTTTTTGTGCTTTTTTCCCCAAAGTTTATTTTGAATGGATCTCTCTATGAATAACAGAAGTAGAAACAGGTTTTCACATGCAGGCAGTTGCTTAGATGGAACTCTTCACTGTAATAGAGAGCTAATTCCAGATTACCATACACTTTCCATTTTTATCAATGCGTGTAAACTCATTTTTCTTATTTCTGTGCCATGTGCTGGAAAACTCTGTGGAGTTCTTAGATTTGAAGAAATGTTAAAACTGTAATACAATGTATACACACTTTTCAAGAAATTCAAAAGAGCTGTACAGGAGTGCACATGTAACACAGCGAAGCAAAACCACAGCTGTTTTCTGTCAATCGTCTCTGACAGACTTTGCAACACATTAAAATAATGTTTATATGAGAATCAAGGAAACCTTACTATTGGTATCTTCACATCACTTGGCTGGCTGGAGCAACCTGGAACACAGAATGAGGAATTTACATTGTGTGCTGAAACTGCACTCAAGGAGAAAGGAAGGAATTGGTGTACAAACTAACCGTGCATACAGCTTATGAGTCGTTTTCCCAGGGAAATGTCACATAAAGCTTTACATGCACAAAGAGACATCATGAATGCCACAGCTGCCATGGAACTATTTCAATTAAACTCTTGAAAGTGCAGTGTTAAGCCAATTTAATAAATCTGTCGCACAAACAACTTGTGGTTGCCCATTTGGTTTTCTTTTGTTTCTTTTCTGATCTCACACAAGTTGTTTTACATGTGATTGTAGATGACATTTTACATTGCTATAATTCAAACCAAGTCTTCTTTTTAAAATGTGTAATACTTTTACAGCATGAACAAGTGCAAAGAAATTCGTTAAAAAGCATTTTTTTGTTGTTTTTATAGTCACTGCTCAGGCCTTTCATGGGGGGAAAAAAGAAAAAAATAGACAAAAAGATCAACAACAACATTTGAATGTCAAATGCTGAGCAGCTGCAGATGTCAGGATTCCCTTCCCTATATCAGTCTTTTCTTGTTTCTATTGCGATGTTACTCACCAGGACTTGGATTATGACTACATTTCCTCTTCTTCCACAAAACAAGACAAATCACAAGTACAATCCCAATGATAATTACAATCACAATGGTGATCACTGTTACAAAACAAAAATGAAACATGTTAAGAGGGCATCAGAATCTCTTTGATAGCATTTCACAATCATTCATTTAAATACCTTGCACCACTTTTATTAAATCCGGCGCATTTACATGGAAAAAAAATCACTCTGCTGAATGCATTAACTATTATGATGTTGCATCATTTAAAACAAGTTCAAATTATTACACTACTGTGTAGTTTTACCATTGTTATTCAGAGAAATTATCAGTACAAATTTCCTTCAGAATTAACAATCAAAATAATGTTAGCAAATTAGCATTTAATGACTGCTTTAATGAAATAAAGCATTGCAGAATCAGCCCTGACTTACACGGATTATGAAAGGGAACTGGTTTACTTCTAAAGGACTGAAATAACTGCAATTCAAGCAGCATGTGAGAAAGAGGAAAAAAAGTTCCTCACACACGTAAAGGTGTCCAAGTCAGGTCTCCAAACTTTGTTGTGTCACTTGAATTAAAAGAGTACTTGGATGCCAATCTTTCTCTCTCAAGGACCGGGGGCCTCTTAAACAGATCACTTGCATGCATCTTTAGTAGCTGACAAGTGGCCCTTGAGAGACAAAGTACTCTTATTTGGAAATATCCCAAATCTTTAGAAAATGGTGTTTTAATCGTGCCTCCACACAACTACCCCTGCTGATTCTTGGGATATTAGAAAACCCTGATCTAAGTAAAAAACCGCAGACATCTTTGGGCTCCAGGAGAACAACTCCAAGTTAATAGTGAATAGATGTAGACAAACGTAGCTTAGCAACCATTGAAAAAGATAATTATAACACCTACTATCACAATGGAAAGAGGAAAAATTAGTAAAGGTGTATCGTCTCCAACCAATGACAGCATAAAACTGCCTTAGCCATGTGAAGTATACCTGTTCCTGCGCTGGTAGTGGCTTTGTCAGTATTACCTAGTCTTGGCTTCTCTGTGGCAGGTGACGGCTTCGCACACACAGTGTCTGCAGTAGCATTACAACTGTGCACTTCAGCCATTTCCTCTTTACACCTGGAAATAAGAGAAAATGTGACATGTAACAGAAACCCACGAGGAAATTCCATTGTTTCTCTTTTTATTTTCACGGATTCAACTATTTTGGTCCATAGTGTCAGACCATCATTTTTTATTACATGAACCTGTTGATATTTGAACAGACCACTATAGAACCACTTCACAGCTAATCTGTCCTGTACAGATGAACTAAAGAAACACTACTGAACAAAAGTAGCACTTACTGCAAGTTACTCTTTAAGTGACCATGTCTGCCTTACTGATATCTATGAGCAACAACGAAAATATGCAGGAGAATGAGGGTAGTCAATAAAAATTGTGACAGATTGAGATATACATTACGAAAAGCATTGTCAAAGCAATTGTTTCAATGCCTTTGTACATAAATGTCTGGCTTCCTTAAAACGTGCAACGCAGAACCAGAGAGGATAAAACGACATCATCAGGTTTTCCTGAAAGGGCTCATTAAAGCCCGCCAGTGCCCACGAGGTCGACGCGCGGAGCTGCTGCATGCCTGCCTACCTGGAGCACCTCTTGCAGACCTCGCAGGCCTCCTCCGGACGGCAGAAGTAACCAGGCTTGCACTGACACCGCCGGTTCTGCACAATTGTGCAGGGAACCGTCTCCACTTGGTCTGCAGACAGAAAGACTAGGTTAGGCTCGGCTGCCCCTTACCTAAAGGGGTTGCTGCTGTACAAGAATTTGACCAACCCTTACAAATAGGTTTGTCCTGTTAAAAAGTTCATTTGCAGAGATATTATCTCAACAGTTACTTGTCTGGTGTGCTTATGCAAAAAAAAATTGAAGCTGTAAACTGACAAATTGCAGCAAAAAGAACCAACAGCACATCAAGCACAACTTTCAGAATCCTCCAACAAACCAGGTTTCACATTGTCTGACAAAAATGCAGAGCCTCAGATTGTGACCTAACAAGGGTGTGGCAAATTCTAAGCATGGCTGAAAAGCCAACTCATGCCACACTTGAACCTTTGACTCCACTGACTCACTCAACATAATTTAAAACAGACTGCAGTTTGCTTAATTTATTGTTTAAAAGAGCACATACATTTTTGAATTACTTGACACTGAAACAATCTTTCCACTTTTGAACACAATTTGTTTTCAGACTAACCAGCCTAAAACAACCACAGATGTTCTCCAAAGCCTGTTGTCAGCCTGGCTGGATGTCTTTGCGCTGCAAATCGAAAGCTTTTCTGTCTAAGGTTCAGTTCTGCATTTGTTTAAACAGAGGCCAGGTGAAGATACCGTGCCTCAATCCCGTGGGGGGGGGGGGGGGGGGGGGGGAAGGTTTTCAATTGATTAAGAATGACTGCTCCATAAGTGTCTGCTTCTTTCTCACAGTGTATAGTGAAATCTTTTTTTCCTCCTCACCGGATGAACTCATGGGACAGAGGGCGTTGAGTCATTTTTTGGGTAAGGGAACCTTATCAATTTTTTTTTCATCTTGAACTCTGAGCAAACAGACTCGACAGCGATCTGATGGCACGCACGTCTCCCACCACAAGCACAACGGAACTCTGGTTTGGCAGCGTGGTACCTGAACGACACCGAGAACAGTGGATGCAGCGCTTCAGTCCGTTGGCGTGCTCGGTGTAGTCCTTGCCGTCCGCGCAGGCCTCGCACTGTCCGTACGTGGAGGGGCTCGTGCATGGCGATTTCACATATTGCCCTGCAGGGAGAGAGCACGCTCAAACACATGTCCAGCATATATTTGTCTATATACAGTATAATAAAGAAAAAAACAGTGCTGTAAGGGGATGAGATGCATCACTTTTATTGAAATCAAAATAAAAACCTGTAAGTGTTGCACCATAGCACTTAAAAGAAAAACCTACATTTATGTATTGAAACTTAAAGAAATTAATCCATATTATGTCAGTATTAATGGGTACTTGTAAACCAAATACGTTTTGCACTTAAAATAAATCAAATTACAGGACACAATGCAAGATTTTTCTATGGTCCTTAATTACCACGATCCCTAGTTTACAATTAGCATTTCATAATTATATATCATTTTCAAACTGGTGATCAAGTTTTACATTTCACATTGGTAAATGGCACTCATGATTTCCAGGTTTTATGGCAAAACGCTTGTATGTCTTTTCAACAGGAGACATATCCAGAAAGTGGAGGTGAAGTATTAGTTCAGTTTTCTTTAACAAAATGGCTTAAACCAGACCAGGGAAAAAAAGCAGTCACAGCAACAGCATTAGATACTTTTATATTTGGTATTTAACTCTTTAAATACTGTATATAAATCCCAGCAAAGCAGCATTTCAGAAATGTTCCATTATGGCATTAAATTAGATAACAGATTCCAATTTTCTATCCTTTGAACTGTTCTGAAACTAGTGAAGAAATGGCATATTAAAAAGTTTAGCTAAGCCTTGCAGAAGGAACTAATTAAAACTGAATTCATTCCACAGTTATCGGTGCCCGTGGTTTATTTGTTTAAATATGATGCACAAATATGGATCCGTATTTTTTTTAAAGCTTTGAACGAACACCAGAAAAAAATTCACAAATAGAAAACCAGATTTTCTTACCAGCTTCACATTTTTTACAGCAGATTTTACCATCCAAGTATTCCTCCTCTTGGCAGACCTTTAGCTGAGCAGTTCTGTTACTAAAATCAGCTGGTGCAATCGTACGGGAAACCACCAGGACGGTCACCTACAACAGAAAAAAAAGATCACCGCAACCATGTAGCTTTACTAGAAATGCCTTTTCCTTCACATGCAGCTTGTGCTGCTTATTTAGAACTTGCAGAAAATGCAACATACTGTACATGCAACTTCCCACATTTCTAACCACTTTATCCAGTACAGTGCCGGCGCCAGGAGAAAAATCTGTAGGGGGTGTCTGAAATCCAGAGCGGGGAGGTGATATTTCGGTTGAAACCGAGCCGCTGTCTCTACCCAAGTGAAGTCTCGCAACCATGCCACCGATTAGCGCTTCATGACAGAAGATAACAACGAGCAATCTGGGATTTAGCAACTAAGTACAGTTTCATCCGCACTCTCACGGTTATTATAGACTGGAGCGACAAAATGCCATATGCTTTTATTTTTGCAGCTATATCGACGGTAATGGGGTTCTGAACTGTTAAGAAAAAAAGTTGTAAAACCTACAGAAACCATAAACTTCTATAGTAACTACAGGCCTAGTTAAATAACGATTGTAAGTATAAGGATAAACTACTACAAGGAATCTTAATAACCTTGACACCCAATAACAGACACTATGTAATATGTGCCGTTCCTGGACGGATAGCCCACCTGCACATCAAGCAGTCCGATGTAGTCACTATGAATTTGGGGTTAGTGTATTTATCTGACCATTGACAAAGCACAACTATTTTTTAGGGCACAAGTTAAATAAGCAAAGGTATTCAAAAATCCTTTTAACCAAAACGGAGGGGGCAGGACCGTTCAGTTTGGGGGGGGGCCCCGTGGGGCCGAGTCCAGTCACAGATTCTAAATTCTACTTTTCTGTGTTTGGAATCTAAGCAATTGTTGTTAATTGGTTAAAAATCAATTAATTTAAAATGTTTTTGTAGCAATAATAGACTGAAAAACCACTTCTAAAATCAAAATATTACCAGCAGAAGCAGAAACAGATTTAAAAAAACTCACAAAAACCATGTCTGCTTGGAGAGACAAAGTAACACCTTGTTCATGTGAGCAATTTACACTCTGAAGCCAAAAACTACGTACAAGCAGTTTCTATCGAAAACCTGCTTCAATTTTCTTAGCATTACAAAAAGAAGTGCTAAACCATGAAAGCACAAAGCCTTTTTATTCCAAGCACAAAACTTGGAAATCTTATACCCTGCTCGAGGCAGTATATCAAGTACATGCATGTAACTCTTAAAATCATCTTACACCAATTGATTAATTATGCATATTACTGAACTGCAATCATTTTGCACCAGGTCAATTAAAGTCAAAAAGTCAATTAAATCAATTCTGCTATCACTGAAATGTAATTGCCTTTTAATACTTTTTATCACTCAGCATAATGTTAACGAATGACTGAATGTTGATCTTGTTTAAAATACTATGCTATGGACTCCACTCTCAGTAAGCACTCATGCAATTTTTGTTACAAAACGCACAACATTTTAAACTTCAATAACAGTGTTAGAACACAATGAAAACGCATTCTGGTGTGAAGGGGGAGGGGGGTTAAGAAGTTATTTACTGCCAAGATTGCCAGGGCCAGTCCTTCACAGTAAAAGTTTCTGGAATTTGGCTACAAACCTGGTTTCTGTCAGGGGATTTCCTGCATGTTCAAAGCGCTCGATTGCATCATTATTTCCAATGAGCAGGAACACCGGGAAGGGCCAATGAAACTACCGCTCCAGGAATCACCCCACTAAGATTTATCCAAACAAATCAAAGCCGAAAACCAAACTTTGTAAAGGAACGGCTTGAAGTGGAGGAATCTGGAAGCAGGACAAATTAACTCCCACATTCACGACCTCTAGTAATAAAATCTAGTCCAGTTTCATGCAGATGTTAATATGTAGCAGGAAAAAAAAAATCAGCACTTGGCTAAATATCGTGTAGGTTAAAAAAAATCATTGCAAACGTGGTTTATGCTTCACAAAATGACTGGAGTGTTTTTAGTATAGACAAGTTTCAAGAGATGTACATGGACTGTTTTATGGAATTATTACGCATTAAAAATGGAAAAAAAGGAATATTAAAACAGCACATATCCCAACTAGAAGGCACCTTTCACATCTGCTCATGGGGTTTAAAGGAGCACTCCAACACTGTATTTCTCTATCCATATTAGAACTTTGCAGAGCTGTTAAAGTAATAGGATTACGGGATGTTAGGTATAGGTTTATCTATATGCTACTGGTGTTGTATGAGGCATCCATTCTAATTTCAGTGGAAAAAGTTCATCATTTTCATTATACTGAAAAGAGTATACAACAAAATGAATACCGAGAAAACAAAAGTGACTAAAACAAAGATGCATAAACAGTGCATTTTGTATTTAGCATAGCCAAATGGCACCTTACTTAATCATGACATCTCCCTAAGCAGAGTTTAGGCAGGTTAGAAACTGAGAATCTGAACTAATTTGACTTCCCTATAGACCTCATCATAGAGGTGGACACTGCAAATTAAGGTAAGATCTGGACAGCTGCATTAACACCTACAGCCACACCCCACAAGCCGCACCCCTGAAGAAACTGGTAACTTCAAGAACCTTTTTTTTTTTTAACATCAGGTTTGTCATCAGCAAACTTACAACATAACTGACTTTTCTGGATTTACTACATTTTTTTTTTTTTTAAGACTGACAGCAGGCTATACAGCTACTTATATTCTACTTATTTTGCCCAGGATGCCTGTCATCACAGGTGAACACCACTTCTCCACCACCATCACTGTGAGACTTGCAGGCACCCAGCAAGTCACAGGAGCTGCAACAATATACGTGAACAGCCACTGCCTGACTGACACACCCTCTACCCCAGTGTCACTGCCAGCCCTACTCAGGAATCCAGGTGGCAGTCAGCTAGCGACACAGCCCAGGCTCACACCAGGGATATACAAGGTCTCAGCCTGCACTCTGAACAAACACCTTACAGGCTGAGCTTCTGGAAGCAAGTGCTTCGATTCATGCTTTTCCATCCAGTTAGCAGATGGCATGATACTGAACAAGTTAAACCATTTTATCATTTTATTAAGTGAGTAGTTATTAGCCTATTTAATATTACCTTTTAATATTTCTCTGCATAGTAAAGTCCTTGTTTAGATGCTGATGTTTTATTTCGTGGTGCATTTGATAATGGAAATGCCATTTCCGACTTGAAATGTTGATTTGCAGCAAAACTGTCCATTAGATTTTGTCAACTAATCAATGGCACTTGAAACTTTAATGTTCTGTTTGAAAGGAGTAGCTCCGTTTGTAGTCTTTCATCCATATTGCTAAAATTGTACATGAAGAACAAAAACTCGTTCAGATGATGATAAATTTCCCTAAAAAGGGCTGTCTTTTGGGCGACAGAAAAGCCAGCTGCTATACCATGCACAGGCTTGATCCTAACCTACGTCAGAAGCAGAGAGCAGACATGCTCAACATCTAGGAACATGGACCATGTGCTGATGGATCAAGAAGTCATATTTCCTTTGGCTTAAAGTCTGACCAAGACCATTACCCGCTTTCATATTGCAATCGTTCTTTTTCAGACTTCAAATGACAAAGGCTACCTAAATAAGTGTCCTCATCACCACTGGCCTTAAGACAAAACTTTGTTACATAAACTTTTCTTTATTATGCCTTTAATCCCTTCTACCTTGTTAATAATGCACTGACGAGGTTTTGTTCTTTTTATTAACTATTAACATCATGAAAGGACATCTAAGGCTGTTTTCGCGGTATCACTAAAGGTAATGTGACTCATTAAGCAAACAAACATTGTGCAAGTTCGTCATCCTCTTCCTTTCACTGCATACCAAAGGAATTAAATGAGAGTCACGAGTTTTCATACACCCATTTACAGGAAGCCAACCGGTTCATCTAGAGCTGGGCGAGGATTTGCGGACAACAGGTAGCTTTATCAAGCTCCCTGCGGCTTAGGAGCTTAGTAAACATCCACCCCCTTGCCTTTAAAGGAAGAACTTGAGATTCTATGTACTAATGCAGTGTTGTTTGTACAAATCTGGCTCTCATGTTCATTCAAAATCTAGGACACATGAACTGACCTTTGCCCACTAATATTTTGTGCTTTCTAATTTCTCTACACACATCCTTAAGGTTTCTGCACAAGTTATCTGAATATTTAACATTACACCTCTAGGGATTGCATTATTATAACATAAGGAAATACCTGAACATTTAAGAATGTTTAACGTATCAAAGGGAAACCTTGGACTATTTTTATTGATTGTAAAAACAGGACAAAACTCAACCCATTCCATTTGGTTATAAATATGATGCCATAGAAAAGTCTGAGCTTCTGAACTCAGGTGAAGTAGTACAGAATACCCTTGCTTTAAAGAACTACTTAATGTACAACTTCTGATAAAGGGGAGTTTTGGCCACAAAAGAGATGTCCATGGTGATGAATTGAGAGTTCAAGTTAATATACTGGCCAAACACATTAAAATGCATTTCAAAGGCAGCGACAGGTAGCTTAGGAGACTTTGTAAATGTATTGGTATTGTGAACAAAAGAACCTAAAGTGAAGCTTTGAGGGCACCCACTGAAGATACAGAACTGCTCTGTAAGAAACTGAATAAATTAATCCAAGATGTAGGCATCATATTAACCAAATGTACATTGCAAACATGACTGGCTTTCTGGCTTTCGCTGCCAGAGAACACCCAAGCATACAACCACAAGACTTTTGTGCCAGAACGGAAAATCAGCAAGGAAAGAATCTCAGTATTATTGTGTGCACATGCTGATGGCTTACACAGATTGACACACGCAGCTGTCGCAAAGTCACAGTGGTCAAGGGTCCTCAAGGATATAACAGTAGTTTATTACCATTCCAAACTAAATCAATTTTGATTCTCAATTTCAAGCTCAAAAAACACTGATCTATATCTCATTGGTAATTTAACCAACGACCAACAATACCAGATTCCCCTTTCCCTGTATTAGGCCGGTAAAGCAAGATATACTGTACTGTAATACAATATAGTGTGTTCGTATAAACAGAACAGTAATATGTAAATGCCTATCTACACTGTGTATTTATACATCTAGAAAACTTTTTTTTTTTCCATTTAAATGGGGGGATTTCAGCTGAGAACGTCATTTTTGATTTATTTGCCACTCCACAATAAAGGGCACACCTTCCCCCATTAGTCCATTAAGCCGAGGGTTTACTGTTACAGTAGGCCTGGCTGAGACCACTATGCCAGCTACACAAGAGTTAGAAGGAGGTTTTATCCTGGCCTCCACATATGAATTGAAAGCCAAACAGTGGATTTAAGAAACTCTGCCACACCTTCGCCTAACACTTTCCTTACAGCCTCCAAGTAATTACATTTCTGGTCATTGGAATTTCAAGGTCTTCTTAAGCGCTGCTCCTCTAAAGATTAAAAAAAAATGGCAAAATTGAAACAAGGAATCTTTATTACCGTCTAATTTATAGTACAAATCAATCAGACTAAAAATCCAGTAAGCTGAATAAAATTAACCTTATTCTCTTTAGAATTACAATAACTCAAAATGCAAAAGAAAAGAACACAGGATAGTGCCTTCTAACATAGTTGCCCGAATTAATTTGGACAGATTGCACTGCGCATTCTGTTAATATCTCACAAGCACTATAATGAACCACAGTGTTGTAATTATTCAGGTAAGGTGGAAACTCAAATTGGCAAAGGCATGACAACACCTTATTTGGGAAGATTCCAGCTCAGCAACACAGACTTTCAACTAAAAGAAAAGCTCCTGAAGTCCACAAAAGAATAAAACCCTTCCACCACCATAATAAATATTGATACTGACGTGTATGTCTCTATTCTCTCTAATAGTATCTCTGACATAAAAACATGGATGACTCAAAATCTCCTTCGTTTAAACTATCAAGACTGAAGTCATGTTTTTTGGCACCTCCCATCAACTTTGTAAAGCCAATGCTGTAACCTCATCTGTGGGTGGTACTGTACTTGGGCTTCAGTCTAAATTGAAAAACTTGAGCGTGAAATTTGATTCAGGCTTGACATTCGACTTGCATGTGCAACACAGTCAAAACATCATTCTTTCACCTCAGAAATATCAGAATGTTATCGCCAACTGCTGACCCGAATTGACATCTGTAATGCTCTGCTCAGTGGAGTTTCTAAATCCACACTGAACAAACTCCAGTGTGTGCAAAATTAAGCAGCCAGAATCCTGACCAGGTCTAGTGCAAGTAATCACATTACTCCTATCCTGGAGTCCTTGCACTGGCTTCCTGTCAGGTTTTACTGAAGTCAGGTCAACTTAAAAAAAATCCTCATGCTCACCTATAAGGCTCTGCATAGCTTGGTACCTCAATACCCGCCTGAGTTACTATCATTCTACGCCTCACCTTGCAACCTCTGCTCTTCTAATTCTGATCTCCTATCTGTCCCCCCAAGCCCATCTACACTCTATGGGTGACAGAGCCTTCTCCTGATATGCCCTAAAGCTCAGGAACTATCCCTAAGGATATCCAAGAGTCACCTTCCCTAAAATATCAAATCTAGACTGAAAACCTTCTTCTTTAGAAGAGCTTTCACTTAACTGGTTCTGTTATTTACCCCTTTGCTCCCACTGTATTCAGAACCCCCATCTACTCTCTTCTCTCATTGTGTATTTTCATGGTGCATATCTTGTGCATTTTTCGTCATCATTCTGTAAAGCACTTCGAGAAGCCACCTTTAACCATGCTATATAAAATAGTTTATTAATAATAGCTTTCAATGCACTGCGAAACTTTGGTAGGGACAGAAAAAGTAACCCAGGTGAAAAGAGCTGACAAAATAGGTTTTGAAAGTTAACAGAAGATAAAGCTTTCAGATGACTTACTGCTTCCCTCATCAATTCCCTGTGTGAAACAGCAGCATGAAGTGTGTTCAGGTAAGACAGAAGCACACTTTGACAAATACATGACAACACCTAAATTGGGCAGATTCCAGCTCACAGACACAGACTCAACTAAAAAGTAAGTTCCTGAAATCCATAGAAGATGCCCCATCTATTACCATAATAAATATTCCAATAAAAGCACATGCTACAAAGCTGGGAACTCACCCCAGCTTACAATGACTCAACACATTGTCAGACATGCCGAAAAATAGTTACCTGTTGCTAAGAAAGACAGGAAAATCTTGAACAATAGACTGAAGTTCAAGGTAGGGCCAAGTTGTATGTTGCAATAAGTAAATACAGCTGCAAAGACAGGTTATTAGCTTAGCTTGCTCTACTGTGCTATTTGATGTTTTTGACCACTTAAGAGCACCACTAACACATCTTCTCTCAACCCCCTCTGCATTGGAGCACTGTGCCCTGTTCTCTTAAGAATAAACTAAATCAACAGCAAACAATGCAGAGGTTTAAGGGGTTAACCCATAAAAATTACAGAAAAAAAATCAACTGTTCTCTGCACTTTTGCAAACAATTAAGTACAGGGACTTTTTGAGGGGGAACTCCCTTGCCTATAAGAAATTCATTTGAGGTTTAAAAGGAATGAAGTACAGTATGTGTGCTGTTCAAGAGTCACTTGTATTTCTTTCTTATTTCCAAAACTTTAATGCATTGCACAAGCAAAGTATGCAGCCTAGGAGAAACCAAAACCAATGGATTTTAACAGTACATACATTTTTTAAAATTCTGAAACTTTACTGGCTGCCCTGGGGAAAACATAATACTACTGTTATAAGTAGGTTCATGCTTTTGTGCCCTGTGTCACATTTATAAAATACTCTGTCCTAGTGTGCAGTGGTAATTAAAATTAAATTAAAAATACAATCTGTCTTGTTTTCAGACATTTGTAAAGACCTAACTTACCCCCTGCCCCTGCTTTGCCTGCTGCCAAAGCAAATGTTCCAAAATGCGACTGACTTCAACAGTCCAGCCCTTAAGAGCATTACTGACACTACACATCTTGCCAACATCTCTCAATAGCAGCACTACGGGCTGGGGATCTATGGAGAATGCACTTGTAAGATATTCTCAACTTAAAATTTGAGTATCACAATATTTTGTGTAAGTGATGCATACAAAAATGCATGTAATCCAATAAAACCATCCTTATTCCCTCTCCCCCAATCCTGGCCATTAGCCTGTCATTTGGTGCGTTAAGTATGAGAGGCTCCCTGGTTAATTTTAATTACACAATTAATGTGTAACTTTTATTTCCTATGTTGAGTACCTATTCTGCCAGAAAAATATTTGATTGCCAGGGTTTGGGGATGTGAAAAAAATCTCACTGACGTTTGTTTGAAGATTACATTGTGTAGCAGAAATAGCTCTCCCATGAAATCCGCAGAAACCCCTGAAACCTAAAACAGATGTCTTCTACAGTCTAAGAACTTCTATTGTTTCCTCGGGATAACTAAAAATTAGCAGAAAGACTGTTTCCTTCATGCTCTGTGGTCTGACCACACACTGTGTTGCTGTGCAGTTCGGGCACACCTCTGAAACTCACCTCCAAGCTTGCTAAAATACCACTCCAGGTCCCACAGTGATAAAATTAATAAGGTTTTAAAAATGGTGCACACTCAATCACACAATACAGAATTGTGGTTGGAGAAACCTACAAAAACACCACTGTAAAAACTGGTTTCACCACAGCATCATTCAAATAGGTGAAAGCCTGTTCCTCGCACAACTTTCTTTTTAGAGGAAAGAATAAAACATATCAAAAAGCAGATATATACACGTACAAACAGCTCTTTTGGACCTCCATGCAGTAGACAAAAATACTCAATGAAAATGAGATGTCATGCGATGTTTTATATTTTCCAGCAAACTATAATACAGCATACAATACACTCAGTGTTCACTTTACATCCTCTTGTTCATCAGCAAATAATAAAAATACTTAGCTAAAGGATGACGATTGGCATTTCACAGCTAGAACGTATTTTACGATGTTTCATTCTACAATATATACACCTCAAAAAAATGCAAAATTACAGAATTTTCCACGATAATTCAACTCCACTGTATGGACTGTTTAATTATGACTGCAGTACAGCAATAAAGAAATCCTGATACTGGCTAAATTCTTGGTCCTAGACAGATATCTTAGCTAAATTCTATTCTGAGTCTGTACCATCCAGCCTCCCTCAAGTGCAACTGGTGAAGTGAAGTGAAAATTGTTTAACCAATTTGCTGATACACATCACTCAGGTAGGTACTGCACTGCAATGGTGGATGAAGTGGGTCCTAACCCTATATGTGAAATGCACTATATTATCATCTGAAAGAAGACACTTCCTAGAATCTAGTGTAGGAGAACACCATAACCTTCATAAACTAGCAATTTTGAAAACCAGGGATAAATTAAAGTGTGATCACTTAATTTATCCCTGGTTAAATTAAACAAAGAGATTTGTTTAATTAAGCAATGCATACATCATTGAGATCGACAAATAATAATAAAATATTTTATATAGAACCCTTAAAGGTGGCTTCTCAAGACGCTTTACAGAATGACAATAAATAAAAAGAACACTTCAGATAAAACACAATTACAATACACAGAGGAGACTGTGGATAGAGGTACTAAATAAAGTAGGAGCAGAGGGGTAAAGAATGGAACCAGTTAAGTAAAGGTTCTTCTAAAGAAGAAGGTTTTGAGTCTGGATTTGAAGGAGTTCAGAGAAGGTGACTCTCTGATATCCTTGGGGAGAGAGTTCCAGAGCTTGGGCATAACAGGAGAAGGGCCTGTCACCCATAGAATGTAGACTAGAGTTAGAAGAGCGAAGGGTGTGAGGTGGGGAGTAGGGCGATAATGGTTCAGACAGGTACTGTTTGATATGTTTTTTTGAGGTGCCAAGCCATGCAGGTGAGCATGAGGATTTTAAAGTCCACATGGAATTTGACAGGAAACCAGTGCAAGGACTCCAGGATAGGATTTGAAATCTGAATGCCTTTTAGCCCAGGGACCAGTCATTCCTTAATAGTTGAACTGATAAATTACAAGTGTTCACATTTTGAAATACTTGATTCATGGTGACCTAGGAAGACTACCTGGGCTCGAGATCCCAGGTCTAGTGCCTCCTTTCCAAACAGTTCCAAAGGCCTCTCATGTAACCTTATGACCTTATTCCTTATTCTTATGACCCACAAGCCGAGAGGTACTGTAACACCAATTACTAATAACTGAGTTTTCTAGCCAGCTTGTCATTCTGACAACTACATGTAACTTGGAAGATTTACCGCTCTGATGTTGACAAAGGCATCAACCAATACAAAGCAGTCAGTCATCTTGGTAATTTTAAAAAACTGGCTTCTTGGCACTTTTTCGGGCATGAAAAATTGATAAATACAAGGTTTCCACCTAAGTTATTGAGTTTGACTTCAAAAAGAGACAAATCCCTGCTACAGAACTGATGCCTTCCGACACCTCTACTGTTGTATTCGGTGGTTCAAGCACTCACAAAGTCTGACAGTACTCTCTGAACAAATGATTCTGTGAAAACTATTCTTATTTCTTTTTCTTGAAAGTAAGCTTGAGATGCTGCTCTGGGCAGTGCTCACACTGGTAACGTACTTTTGCAAAACACGAAATCAGCACTTTCGCACGATAAAGCATTAGTTCATTTTCCATCCTTTTAGGAATGTTGTGCTTCTCTGGAGCCCTCTCGGCAATGTTTTTAATTATGTGGACTAATGCCATTTCATGGAACGCTTCAATATTAGCATGGCTCTTAATCCTGTTTAACAATACTCCGCCGCTGAAACTTCCTTTGCTAAAGACAGAACCTAGAGGTGCAGGAGCCCACGGTAATTGTGGAAATGCCTTGGGTGGGATTTCTCAACTGCCTACGACACCGCTAACAGCATCCCGTCACCAAACTGCTACTTTCACAAGAGCTGACACCTCCATGTGAAGGAATTCAAAAGTCTTCCAGAATGTCATAAGAGAAAAGAATATTTCCTGGCGTGTTACGTTAATGCCGACAAAGTCTCAGGGGTATATACATCCAAAATGTCTTTTATTTGCCTTTATCACAAGTCAACTTAGTTATCATCACTTTCACTGTTCCTGTTCAGCTGAAGTGGAACACTTTAGTGCATGGATGGTTATTGAAAGGCACTTGGATTCTTGTTTTTATATGAAGCTGAAACAAACTACCCAATACCAGAGCGTGCGAGCGTGGTGCTTTGACATTATAAAATATTCAGCAATGTGCTTACAGTACACAGAGGGTTTTATACTTCTGATGCAAATAGAAACATATCTAATATTTATACAGTAAGTGGTTGCATCAGTAATAATAAAAGAAAAACAACAATCATTAACATTGGTGTCAAACTGCAAGCATTTAATCCTGGAGAAAAAATGGCACCACAACCCTAATATCTCAGGCCAGAGACCTGCCTACCTACGCATCAGTGAAAGGTATTATTGACAGGAAGATAAATTTAACGATTTCTAACGATGATGAATATATTAAAAAGAAAAAGAAAACAGTTCATTTAGGGATGTGTGTACTATTTATCGCGCATATACATGATGCACTCCAGATATAAAAGCACCAAGGTAATAAAATCGTTGTCTCGATATTATACAAACTGTTAAAAGTCACAATGTATAACCGATATTCTAAATGTGAAGTTACTTATAACAGCAATCTGAAAGCCTCGACTGTTGATATGCTTATCGACTTTATACCGCCAAGTAAGCAGCATCAAAGACATATTAGTATACATTTAGCAGTAATAGGCTAAATTATTTTACATAATATATTTTGCAGTGCAAGATCTAAAAACGCCGCAAAAACTAAATTCAACACTTAAAGACATTCCAGCAGAATTATCGGGATTGCCACCGGTATGCTGCAGTAATGTTATCACGCCTGCAAAACACTGATAAAAGCAAGTCGGGACATGCCCGACATTTTTTAAAATAAGCCTAAAATTGCTAGATGTATACTCATTGTAATAAAAGTCGTTTTAGAAATGATTTAGGATAACCTACAACATTGTGGAACCATCCCCAAAAGGTTTGGGGGCACCTGCTAGCAAGAAGCATCAAAAGTCGTTCTCAAAAGTAAGGAAATACGCTTCTCTCAGAAATGTGGTGTCAGGTAGTCGACAATGTGTAAGTGCCATTGTAGTAAAAATGACAAAGTGGCTAAGAAATAATTGGATTTTTTTAATTTTTCTAATGAATGCATTAGTAAGTAAATCTATAACCTACATCTGGTGCAATGCCGAGGTATTAAAAGTGCGATATATAATTTTGAAATCAGAGTTCATTTTAAAGAATTTTCGCAATTCTTTAATTGTTGCTGGATAGTAGTAGTAGAGGGTTTTGATGCAAAAAAAAAACCGCACAGGTGAAGGTTGTGGTGGGTAACACCCGTTTCCAAGCTTAGTTTAACCCCTAACCTGTAGAACTACAGACTAGTAAATCACCCTATATCTTAAGAAGTGTAAAGATTTGAACAATTCAGTTAGCAATAACAAACCATGGTCCTTGAAAGTAATAGGACTTTACAACTTATTTGAAGACGTCACCCCTTTTACCACTCAAAACCGTATCTGTAAGTTGGTCCGAATATGGCAAACACGCCAAATGACTTACATTCCTACCTCAGTTTTTCTTTATTATGTATGACTAAAGAAGGGGATGATCTGAATTTGCGATACCACTCGCTAGCCTGAGTAAGGTGACTGAATAGTCCCTTCAAAGGTCGTGTTCGTTAAAACAGTAAGGGCTTCGCGAAAAGTTGTTAAAAAAAAGTTCTAACACCAGTAACAGAACTAGAAAGAAACGTGTCGGGCATGTTCTGCGGCAGACTTCAACTACAAAAAAAAACAAACAAACTTTAACATCAGCCAAAACAAAAACATAAAAAATAAACAAACCAAATCGGCGTAAGCGGCGTTAAAACACGCTAAACTATTTTAAACATAAAATCTTACCAATTTAAAGATCAAGGCTGTCATTTTGCTCATTCGTCCAGAGGTTTCAAAAAATCATGCTTCCATATAATAAAAAAGTCCTCTAATGAAAATAGTCCGGCGATTCCAGTTTGTGCCCCGCAAACTAGACATATAAATAACACTAACGAAACTAATCATACAACTTCAAACACCTCAACTACGTTGGCCTGTTAAATCCCGACTGAAGGAATCTCTGGACATTTGTCTGGGAAAACTGGCAGACACGTCCATATATGGGGGGGGGACTTGTTACAACAGCGGAATGCAAGTAAGACTTAATATAACTCCGCCTCTTTAATATCGAAAAATAAAGAAGATATTGTAATACAGTACATACTCTCTACACCACCTTATATGTTATGCAATATAAATAACATATTATGTTAATTGAAAGCTACTCCCCCCCCACATTTTTTAGAATTATGGTACATGCCCTAGCTTCCGGCTGTCCTGTTGAAACTAGTTTCTTCAGTTTTTGAGCCGGACGCCCGGCAAATTTTGACCTTGCGAGAATCTTAATGGATAGTATAGCTTTTCGCTCTCAGCAATGTTAAGATTTCTGTCATGCTAAAATGCTAACCGATATCTGCCCCTAAAACTGCTGCATACTTAAAAAGCGCTGATTGAGCATACTTAGTTGTTTTTCAGGAATATTTCTGACACATTGAAGAAGATCAAGTTCAGAAAATGCAAAACATCAACATGATTTTACAGTTTCTGTTTTTTTTATGTTTTTTGTTGGGGTGGGGTGTACTTATTTCCCATTTAGGAAAGAAAATAGGAAGTTCGACAATGCAACAATAGGGCAAGTTTAAGTAACTTAAGGATAAGAAAATTGTGGCCATATTCAGGAACTAATTTATGTTTGCATAACAAAAACTATCAAACTGAAATAGTTTACACAAACATACCCAGGGGGAAACAGCTTACTACCACAGGAGCTAGCGTTACTGAAAACAAGCAAATGTCACAGTACTCAGAATCTTTTATTCCTTAAGGAAGCTAGCAATCGAACGACTATGTTTATTATTAAAAAAACAAGGCATTACGCTTAACTGAAAACAAGCAATTTCTCATCCACCTTCGAAAAGAAGAATGTGTAATACCATGAAAATGTAACCTATATAGATGTTAAACAGTAAATGTATGCTAAGCAATAGAGTCAAAACTCTTTAATGGCCGAAGTGGAGTATTATGTAGTTACACTCCCAGGGCCACACATCATTAGTAAAATTAGAGGTAGTATTTAAATGTCTTACACGTATTCTAGGTGCTACGTAAGGCAACAAATTAAGATGGACTTTTAGGAGGCTTTTTCCAGAGGTCCACATGGAAGATTTCATCTAGAAATACCGCATCTGAAGAATGCAACTTTAAATTATTAATACATTTATCTGGATAGTGTTTTTATTCAGAGCAAATTATATTTGAGACTTTTTTTTTTCATGTGAATATTTTACTGACTAATTTGAGTGCCAAAAGCTGTGTTTCACAACTTTGCAATGAACAGGTATTTTGTATCTGGGGAGGGAAACATTCCCCACAATAAATCTGTGTTTCTAAAAACATTGATCATATTAAAATCAAGTGTAGCAAAACAATTTTCTTTAGTATTTTGTGTTCACAAAGTGTTTGTGTTCTGTTTTAAAAGAAAATACTTTGTGGTGGCCCTACATGAACCAAGTAAACTAGAAAGAATCAACAAGCCATACAATTAGCAAATATTATCTCACGGCTGCAAGACAGAGCTAAAAATAGCACACAGGCTCTAGAAAGTACAATGAAACCACTAAAAGGGGTGTCGTACTGTTCCAGCAAAACATTTGTCCCAAGAAGGTACAGTAAAAAAGTTCAATTAATACTGACCTTAGAAACAAGAAGACTTGGAGATAAATAGTATGGATTTTTTGGTCAACAAAGGTTTTGCTACAATTACATAATTTACATTTACAGATGGTTGGACCATTGGCCTAGGTTTCAAACTGACCACTCTGCCAGTTTTAAGTGCCAAAGGGTGAAGAAATGACCTGGCATAAAGGGTGCCAAGCCTTGGAACTATCAAAAGTGGAATAATCAGATTATTTAAAAGGAGACTGAATCCTTGATCTTGTCTTTTATTTTTTCATTGTCCTGGAAACACCAACCTTATATCCCTTTCACAGACCCCAGCCTGAACAGACATTGTTTAAAGTAGTGGATGCCAACCTTCTGATGTAATCGGTTAGAGGATATTGTGCAATTGTCTGTCCCATTGAAACAAAATACCGGTGATATCACTCTACGGCTGTTTGTACCATATCCATGGAGGTGAATGCACATCTCTAGTGGTTATAGTATATAGTATACATACTGTTGTTGTATAGACATTTAAGTGGTCCCATAATACATGTGTTATCTAGTTTTAATAATTAATGCATAAATTCATATTCGTATATTACTGCATGAATGAGGTGAAATGTTTAAAAGCACTTTTAAAGTGTTTTAACAAACAAAAATCATAAGTTTTATCTAAAAGATACATTGTAATTGAACTATATGAAATTACAATATATTAAATAAGGACATTTGGCTTACCTTTCTTGTTTGGTAAAGATTCTAGTAATATAAACTTTATCTAAAGCTATGTTGACTCTATAGGATGCTGGATCTCACCATAATCTAGTTTATAGTTTACCACTAATCAGTTGTCACCATGTTTGACATGTAATTGATTGAAGACCTGTGAATATATCTGTTATTACATGGTTTAGTTTTGTGATTCCTAGTTTCTCAAAGATGGTTCCTTCTTTTGCACTTCTCCAGTTGAGCCATGTTAAAAAGCCAAACTCTGTTCGAAGTGACAGATAAAATATGTTATACAACAATCCATGAATAGCACACCTGATTTCTTTGAGTACAGATAGAAAAATGCCCTCTGGTCCCTGTAATACTTGTTCAGTACTGCGAAGTATGCTTTTTTCACCTGAGTCATGTTGTTTGTGTCTTCCTTTGAAACACGACACCAAGAATAGATGGGGTATATCAAAAATCATGCTTCTTATTTGATACAGTGTGTCTTCAAATTCTCTGCTGTTTTGTTTAGATTTTCATCAGCCACTCTAACCTTCCAACAGAAGAAATGTTTTCTGAAATCAGTAGTGTTTACACTCCAAACATCTTACAAGTGCTCGTTAATGACCTCTGGAAGTGTTAAATATCCAGATTTGTATTGCAAATAGAGCCCGTTAGGTTTTATTTTCTCCATGTGTTTAATCATTCCTGAAAAGTGTGCACAGAAACAGATGGAAAGCACTGATAGCATTAGTTTACTGAGGAGCAAGAAAGGGGTTAAATCCACAATGAAATCATTTAAAAAGAGAGACGAATGCAATGTTTTGGCTGCTGAGCGGTTTTCATTGCTGTAGATGGCAGAGGGACAGAGCAGAAATAAGAGGCATAGGGATGTGGTAGGGAAGACAAAAGAAAATATGTGAATAGGTGGGAGAATGCAAAAAGGGAGCTAAAGAAATGGAAATCTGGGCAATTACATTAATCTGTAAATGAAAGGAGAGATTGGAAAGAGATAAGTCAATCACTGAGTGCTGGGATATGTGTGAATGACATGTAAGGATCATTGTAGCTTCAAGTGATGTCTTTTCGGAGTCTGCTCAGCAGGAATATTAGCCTTTGACTCCCCTGAGGTGACAGAGACTGAAAGGCCAGTGTAAATAGAAATGGAAGAGGTAAAAGAAGGACTATCAATTTGGAGACATCTTTAATCCTCAGTGCCCTGACCTTGTTCCCTGAAATAGTCATCCAATTCTTTTTTTTTTTTCTGTGTTGCTCAAGTTAATAGAACATTTTTTTAAGGTGAGGGCCCTGTCAGCGCTTCAAACAATCCACAAAGGATAACTGACAGGGGTTAGAAAAGACCACATTTTAAGTGTTTGGTTTTGGAAGTCAGTCTGATTGCTACATAAACTATAAAGTGAGTGAAAGAAAGAGGGTTTTCAGAATGGTTGAGATAGAGGGAGTCGTAAAACAGATTTCTGTGTGAATCAGGGGTTTGTAATACATAGAGGTTTTCAGCTCCACATACTTAATAGGATCTTGTCAAGCAAAGGAAGAATGGTAGAAGATACAGTGCATTAACATGAATTTGAGAGATGTATGATAATTGATGAAGTGACAGAAATTCCTGTAGCTGATTGCTAAAGCAGGTGGAATCACCATCATCTTCATCAGTATATTGCTTGTAGTGTTTAGAGATCAAGCCAGTAGAGGTGGTAAATAAGCATTCTACCTAGCTAACAAAAGTGTTTGTACCCTTTGATCCCAGCATTCCCCCAGCATTCAACGGTAACATAATCTCTCCATTCATTCACAGATTCCACCCTTCTTCTAGAACTCGTGCAGGGGTTGGGTATATGCTTTGAGTTGTTACCGCTTAAGGCTAAATGAGTCATACGTTGTGCAGACTACAATGACTACAATGTTCTATTAATTGTGAAGTGTTTGAGTGGAAGGACTGTAGTTTTGAAAAATTCCAGATAATGTTTGTCATTGGCTGTGATATTATGAGATTTATTCAGTGTAATATGTATTAGTATTAGTATAAACTCGAACTAACTTGAGGTTTAATGAATCTTTCATCCAAATAAACAGCAATAAATATTTAATTCACAGATAATATTTGAAACAATATTTTTTTTGCACAGGAACATGATTCTCTCAGTAATGGGAAAAAATGTAACATGCGAAAAAAAATAGCGTCTCCGGCGCATTGAAAAAAGGAATGTGACTTTGCTAATGTGTGTGGAATTTGGACTATTTCCATTAACTCACCCTCACAGTGCACCATGAAATGTGGTAGCTCACCTTCAGCTCTTCATACACTTTTTTTAAGGACAGTTGCAGCTTGTTAAAGAAGTTGTGAAAACTGAAAAGTGAGCCCAAGAACTCCTTTCTAAAATCCTTTCCTTACAATTCACATTGCCTAACATGACAGTGATTCACAAAACAAATAGCTGTTACAAATTCCAGTAAATGCAAATGGCAGGTAAGAGATTACTCATGCAAAATATGATAATGGCCCTGTACATTGTACATTCCACCCTCCTTGACCTTTTGTGCTTTGCAATGAACTACAGTATTAGTGTGAAACAGCTGCCTTGTTGTACACCAGCCCAGTGTGCTGCACTTCCAAATGAACCTCAATTCGACCTAAGTTGATAGCAATTCTAAATCTCAATCAGCATGTGAAGAGCTCAGACCAAAAAACAAACAAACGACAGAGGGTACCCATGGGGCCAGCACTGGAAACTACTGACTTGAGTCACAGAACCTTGTTACCAACATGTTATTTGTGTCTTTTCACACATACATGACAGTTAGGCTTTGAACAGCTGAGTACCAAAAAGCCCAGCCCACATTTCTTAATCGCTCAGTACAGTGCTGCTTATGTCACTTTGACATCATGGTATGTTTCTCCCAGACATGCTGATACCTAGTTAGACGTCTGCCTGTGTTGCCATGATATAACAGTCAAATGACAATGCAGTAACTACTGTCAAACAGGAAAGAGGCACAATACAGGGACTCATTTACTATTTCAGCAATGTTCAAATGAAGATTTGCATAGTCCTGTACAGGCAACAGCTTTGAGATGCACTGAACTACAATACAGTGGGAAAAAAACAGCATAATAATGCTCTTTCAGTACTCTCGAGTGATTATTTTGCATGGATGCTTAAAGGATAAAAATATGGAATCTTTCACAAATGTTTTGCTACTTTTGGTTTGAAACAGTTTCCATACATGTTCTCTCATCTTTTAAGTCCTTTTTGCAAATTACAGGTACAGAGTACTGAGTACCTGAATTTGTCAAATGCCATTTTCCACACACATGAAATAATAATAATCAATTTATTTTACAATCAATTTAGAAATATTTATCAGAGTTTTATATCTAGATCAATTTCTTTTAAATTATTTATGCTTTATCCACAGCAAAACAATTTTATGGATATAGCTGTATAAATGGGTACAAATGCATGCAAAATATGAGTTTAATATGAGTCAAGATCTGTAGGAAAGTAGTCAATTAAGAATGGTTTTGACCTTTTTTTTCTAGAATTATGTATTCTATAGTATATATGGTACTCCCACTCAAAATTACAATGGGTTTGCACAAGCAAAAATCCATTAAACAAAAAAAAAATTTCTTAAACAAATTGTTTATTGTAAAACCTTTGGTGTCAAGTATTGTATCTAATGCCAGCCCAGTGTGCTGCACTTCCAAATGGACCTCAGCAATTCGACCTGAGTTGATAACAATTCTAAATCTCAATCAGCATGTGAAGAGCTCAGACCAAAAGTTAAATATGTTACAGATCGGAATTTGAAATCAGTGAACTACAAGTAAGAACTCTGCTGCAGCAAAAAACAAAAGACAGAGGGTCCCCATGGGACATTTTTCTAATATGGATCAGTGTTTTTTACGTGATTGTGTAACTTAAAGCAGCAAAGACAACGTGCATTTACATTGCTGAATTCATAGGCAATATATAGGGTTTTTTTTCCAAAGCTAGGAGGGGACTTTAAAGCTGCCTTTGGTAATTGAAAAACCGCAACCTCCACTTTAAGAAGAGACAGCAAAAGCGTCAAGGCCGGTAACCTAGTGACGCCAATCCATTGTCTGAGAATCCAGATAAGAGAATCTGAAAGTCGTGCAGCTGTTGTTAAACTATTCCTATTCTCAGTGGATTAACGCATTCCATATTCCTCTAATACACACCAATTCATTTTCCACCGTGCGATTAGCATATCACAACTCATGTTGCAATAAGGGTTTTTCCAACCTTCAATTGCAGTCCTAATTCATTTCACACTGACGCTAAAATCGTCTGCTGTTAAAGTTTACCTACGTTTTTCCCTTCTATAATTTAATTTAACCTGTTTGATCTTGAACCTTTGTATGTTCCTCACTGCGACGGCCAGCACCATACCTCTACCCAGCGCAATTTGGATAGAAGACGTTTTTATCGATGATGAGTTCAAGCACTGAAACAAAGTGAAGTGAATTAAAGATATTCCTTTGCATAAACCAGACTTTAAAAATCATTTTGAGAATCGTGCTCTGTTTATGGTGATAAGCAGTTTAATACATAATAGAATCGTATAACGAAGATATACGTATATAGTTCTGGTTCGGTGACTTCTAAAATTATACTATATATCACTGAACATTTTACAACTGCGCTCCTGCACAAGTAATTCAGTACTTAAACCTTTTACCTTTTGTACATAGTTTTTTTGAGCTACAGTATCTATTTAGAATATAGTAAACAATCTGTCACAAACGTGCTTCAAAAATACCGCCCTCTTTATACCGACACAGTGCGCTGGACGGTGAAGTGGCGGTTATGTTCACACTTCTTAGGTCCGGTCTGGATTCAAAATTGTTGGTCCTTGCGTGTGGAGTTTACATGCCCTCTTTGTGTTTCCCTCCTTGCAAAGACATACTGACTGGCTTATTTGGTCTTTTTAAATGCATATAGTCTCGTGTGCTCGTATGTGTCCTACAGTGTCGGTACCTCCATGCTTCAGTCCTGCCTAGCGCTATTATGCTTCCGATATAAGCATAAGGATGAATGCATGATATCCATCTCCTCTGTCTTCTATGTCTATAAATGTCAGGAATAGGAGATGCCAATATCAGCCTCTTTAATTCACAAAATAAGAAAGATGTTTTGATCATTATTTTAATATTGAACATCTATTATAGAGGTTTATTATTATTAATTTATATTAACAATGCACCGGACAGCTCTGAACCCAACTGGATGAATCTGGCTTTAGCACACAACAAGTTAGTAAAACACATGCAGTTAATTATTGTGGAATGTAAACCCAGTACATTACAGTTTAATTTGGTGGTAAAAAGTACAGACTAGGATGTAGGAGAAGACATCCGATTCAAGCGCCCAAGACGTTAAGCCCGAGGTAGCTTCATTAAAATCAGTTCCTTGCTGTTCATTTTATTATTATGAAATGTGTATGTCATTCAGTCGCTTATCGAATGCGATTAGCTCAAATGTGTCCATCTACGTTCTGTCTGTTCGGAGACCTACAGTATTTAAATTAAAGTTAACTCCCTGAATCAAGTGCCGCGTGTTTTTCTGGCTTTTATATCTGCCATCTCAGATATTAATGACTTAACGTCAATCAATGAAATGGATAACAAGTCAATACGAATGTATTTCTCGCTGATGTGACCAGTTTTCGCTGAAGTTAAAATAATCATGATGTACACCAGCTCTAACATTTTTGTCTAGATAGTGAAAAAAAAAATTAAGTAGTTATGAATTACCAGTTTAAAGGGAGGACAAACTTGAATCTTGAGAATTTCCAGGGGAGAGAGCACCGAAACAATACAGGTCTGAAGTAATCAATGAGCCGATAACGTGAAATTTTAATACAAAAACAGTCGGACAAATGGGAAAATGATAATTGCTTACATGTGCTTTATTTTTAATGTCACTTGAAATATAAAGAGCTGTAGTATTTTAAGTGTATTTGGAAAGTTTGGTGGAGTTTACTTTTAAATATTATCTTTAATCCAAAATAACATTTAAAATATATACTGTACTACGGTCTTAAGTTTAAGACGTTTTGTTCACCTCTTTCACTCAGTGTTTTTTCTTCTTTCTTTATGCAACAATAATTCTGTCTTATACAGATATGATTGCCAGTTTATTTTAAGATAGCAGTTAATCATTATTGATCTGTTCTGTTGATCTGTTACTTTTCAGCTTTATACATATTTAGATAGTAAACACCTGGAAATGACTCAGATTTATTTAGCTGCTGCCTCACTTCATATTAACTGTCAGTGTTTTGTTTATCTTGAGTTGTGATGATGTTTTTGAATATTCTGATCACTGTAAATTAAAGATTGCAAAACAAACAATTTGTTTTCTTCCCACCCAGACCAAGCTGTGTCAATAATAGTGAGAGATGTTATAATAGCAGAACCATGGGCTGAACATTAGCAAAGGTGGCAAAGGAGGAGAGGACATTCAGCCCATCTAGATTATTTGGTTTATAACAGCTATGTGTTCCAAGGATCTTATCCAGTTGGTTCTTGAGGTTTTCACTAAATTGTGTCCAAAACACTTCAGCTACAGTGTATGTACTGTATTATCTAGTTACTCTGCTCACACAGCATAACTGTCTTGTATTAAATAATTCTTAGTGGGGACACATGGCTACAAGTACAAAATGCACAAATTAGAGGACAGGTATTAGGATTAGGAGCGATGACATGCAAGCAAACCTTGCAAGACAGTAAAAATGGTGACTTTAATTTTTTGTTTTTAGTGTGAAATTAGCTCCACCTTATGTACCCCTATATATATTCCAAATAATTTGCTAATATTAAATAAAAAAGAATTTTGTATTTGCATGACATCTTATTTTCTTTTATTTTCAATCACTTTCAAAATGTCATGCAAATTCAGCCTTGGCAATTAAGCTAAGAATTCAGCTACGATTGTCTTTGACAAACTAGTCGCTTCTATCTCTGTGTTCTTCTCCACATTTGTCTCGTATTTCCTAAACGCTTTAAGAAAATGAGCTATTATTTCACTCTTATTCCATAAATTTTGCAGTTGCTGAGTAGATCATTATATAGCCAAACCTTCCCCAGATTTCTATTCATTCCTTAGCTCTGGTTTGTAAAACTTGTTTTTTCAAGAACTGCCTGCAGAGGTGATGACTCATAAAGGAGCTATTAAACCTCCATATCAAAGGAGAAAAGCTTCTTATCCGGTTCTTTCCGGAAAATGTGGGTAGTGCACATATTAGTTTGTGCACATTTCACTTATTTTTTACATTCTCTATGTTCCTGTTGTGCCCCCAATTATATTTAAATAATGTTAAAATCACTTTCACGTGTAATATACTTTGATTGTCTCAGCTTTTAAGTGAAAATGTTTCATTGTAGCAGTGTGGTGTAATGGACAGAAACACCACCTATCAGTTTGTTTACTCAGACCTAAAGTGAAACGTTACTGTTGTGCTGGTGAGCAAGGTACCTCATTCAAATTGCTCCAATAAGTGCTCAAGTATATAAATGGGTGACTAGGTTGGCATTCTGAGTTATGCTTTGTTCTATTAAGGACAATGGCAAATTGACATAAAAATGTAATTTTTAGCAGTGTATAAATGTCAGAGCAAAAGGCCATTTTTACATTTATTTTGTCCTTTCTGTAGTAGCTGAGATTAATACCAAAATAGCCTTCATCTGTCTTGATGTATGAGTGTATAGGTGCATGAGATTGTGATGAAGGTGCAAAACATTTTGCTATGCGTACCCTTTTAGACTACACCCTTTCTCAGCAGTAGAATAGCACTAGTAATGAAACACAAAATATAAAATGCAACATATTCAAAGATATGAGGTCAAACAGAATGATGACTTTCCTGTTTGACATTGACAGGTATGCATGTTATTTTCCATTTATCATCTATTTGAATACAGTCAACCGATTTTCCATGACATCTTTTAAATTTAATAATCCTGCCTTTTACTAATTTCATTCAGATGGTGAGATTGAACGTCCATTTGTCACAGCTGCAAGCGTTCTGACCCACTGTGCACTGCAAAAACCCTTGGAAGTGCTCTGGATTGACTGGCATGCAGTGAGTGGGTGGTTCAATGGCTTTCCATCCGGTTCGGAAGCAGGACTTATTCAAAGATGTTGCTGAATTCCGATTCTGGATAGCTCAAAAGAAAAACAAAAGCACAGCAGGAGTAAGTTAATGTATGAGTTTCTACTCTGAATGAGGTAATTTTGTGCTTGTTTGGAACTCCTTTTGCTTAACAAGAGGTCATAGTAAAAAAGCAATGATTCCAAAAGGAGTGGCCTGTTAACACAGCTATCTCAACTCACATACTTTGAGTGTCATGTACATAATTAATAACCATTTTACCCATTGTATTTCAAATGTGCAGTTTCAATCTCTGTTGACTTTTAAAAATATATTTGTTTTACTTAGATGGAAACTAAAACAATTGAGCTACTTTTAATTAAATGTAATTTTAACTAAACGCAGTCACACATGAAGTGAACAGAATTAAAACATTGAGTAGCACTGCATTTTCAAAGCAATGAATTTGCAAATTATTTGGGTGTGGGGTGAGTAAACTCAGTTCATTAGGGCAATGTCCTTATTGAAGAGCAATCTTTTCACACATAATTGAAGCCAAAAAAATATGCAACCTCTAAACAGAAAGAGGAAGTTATTATAATAACTTCTTCAAATTTTGTAGTGTATTTTGCTTTTAATGGCAAATCCCACAAAATTTTACCTCTGTGCAAAAATAACATTTTTTTTAAATTTAAATATAATTTCCATATACTGCATTTTTTAATCTAAATTGCGAAGGTACAAATGTATTAAAACGAAGCTTTAAAAATAAAAAAAGCAAATTTAATTTGAAGTATATGTTCTTTTATTATAATTTACAGTATTTTCAAGAGTTTTACTTGAAATTAAACTTGAGGTTGTTTAAACATGTTATGGTTAAACATTTCTAGTACAATTGTATGTAAATGTTACTGTATTTACTTCAGAAACAAACACTATCAAAATGGAGATGATTGTTTTTCTCATCATTTACTTTTATTATCATTCCCTGCCCTTAAAATCGATATTGGTGACCCTGTGCTTCCACGTTTTGTGCTTTTTTTATTACAGGGGTTGGGGTGGTAGGTTCAGTAAGAAATTATGAAAAATGACAGAAACAAGAAAGAACAGGAATAAACTACAACAACATTTCACACATGTTTCACAACTTTTGGAACCTGGGTTCATTTCTTCTGTGTGGCTAGGAATATCAAATACAGTACCATTGCTCTGTCTCTTCAGACTCTTACAATGTTAATAAAACAATAAAAGCTGTTAAAGGACCAGCTCAATATCTAGGAAGACTGTATGGCTATTATGAGTCTAGCAACACCCTGCGATAAAGAGGGGGAGTTCCAGGGTAAGTAAAGTTAGACAGGCACAAATGACACAATGGCAAGCCGCTTTATATTAAGCAGAAATTCTTGGCAGTGGCTAAAGAGTTCAATGGACTAGATCAATTTATGCTCAGGGAACTGGGAGAGAAGGTAGTGTTATACTGGTATATCACTAGGATCTACTGGCAGATGTTCACAGGTGGTCCAGTCTGCTAGGGAGCCCAGATTCAGCAGGCACCAGACATCAAAGATTTCGATCCACCAGCAAATGTATTTCGTCTCTCGTTTTAAAAAGAGCAAGCGAAGAGCTATAGTGCCACCTACTGGTTCGTAAGGTACATTTCCATGAGAATGCTGAACAGCTTCAGTTGTGAGTTTAATACAATAGTATATAGGGGGTGTTCAGGCCTTGGTCCTAGAGAATGGTTTGAATGGTCAATGAGCAGATATCTGGAGATAAAACAATTTATACAATTAAGTCATTCAGGAAACTCCTACTCTTGTATTTTGGATACCCAGATAATAACTTTTGTGTGTTTCATGAAATAGCTCCAGGGCTCCAGGAAAGAGTTGGGACGTTTTCAGCTCATTTGTTAAATGGACATGCCAGCCTTCACTCTTTAGTCTCTGATATGATATTTACTTTCAGGAACTCAAACTATAATACATGGAATCTCAGGGATCACTCGTTGATCTACAATCCTGAGGAAACAAGTAGAAGTTTAGAGCATTCAGGACCACAAACTGACTGAAGGTACTTTTCATACTGGTAATCATGGTAGAAGTCAATGAACCATGCTGTGAAAGTGGCCTTCAAGAAATGCAAGGATGACCTTTGTTAACTTTTATATGCTGAAAAGACCTTAATTTACATAAACCTTGGTGAACTCATTAATAAGCATGATTCTAGGAGTTATTTTGTAAACATCAATTACATAAAAATATGTCAAGAAAATACAAATAGATACCTCTAGTCTACCTTGTAAAACCCTAGGGTGTGTCCAAAACGAGAAATGAATAAAACGTGCACTGCTGTAAATTTGGATTAAAAAAATTTGGGTTCCAGTGCCGCTTTCTGCTTTCTAGGAATTCAATGGTAAGTTCTCCCTGTGTCCGCATGGGTTTCATCCAGATGTTCCAGTTTCCTCCCACAGTCCAAAGACATGCTAGTGGGTTCATTGGCTACAGGGAAAATTGGCCCTGGTCTGAGTGTGTGCGTGTCTGTGTGTGCACTGTGATGGATGGCGTGCTGTCCAGGGTGTATCCTGCCGTGAGCCCGTTGCTTCTCAGGATATACTCCAGCTCCCCTGTGACCCTGTAGTGGATAAAGTGGTTAGACAATGGATGTTTGGATGTTAAAGTAGAAACCTAATTTTGTTAACGTTCCTGTTTTAATTGGGTTAAAGCTTTTGAAATCCCAAAACCTCGTCATTCTGACAGTTGCTCACAATGCTTCAAAATAGCAAACAGTTTTTACCCTATGCACCTCACTACGTGTAATAACATAAGAACAGTTATAAACAGGAGGAAGCTATTTAGCCACTCAAGCCCATTTGGTAATTAGTAGCTAATTGATCTGAGAATCTCACACAGTCGTTTCTTCAAGCAAGCCCAGATATAGGCTTCAATTACATGTCTGGTAGGGTGTTCATACTCCAACAACCTTTTGCATAAGGAAATGACTCCTGTTCTTGGTGACCAGTTAAATACACTTCCATGTAGTTTCCCCTTCCACTTGCAGTTTGTGTTCTACTATTGACTTTAATCATTTGGAATAATTAATGCTGTTCCCATTGTAAATCCTTCATTTGTCTTTGCGTCCTGCCTACAGTATTCTCCATTTGTCTACCTCAAATATGATCTGCCAGATGTTTGCAAAGTCTTGGATTGTATCTATTTCTTGTTTGCAACTTCTGTATAGTATGTTCATCCTCTTATTTTGGTATTGTGTGTAAAAGCACAATCCTGATACCAGTATCTATATAATTGATATCATAGTAGAAAGAGCAACAGTGCTAATACAGAACCCCATGGCGTTCCCTATTACATCATCCAATGAGAGCACAAACTTCTGTGTACTGTTTTATATCCATTCTCTTTCCATACACATGCATTGCTTTAAATACTATAATTTGAGCAGTAATCTTCCATAAGGAATTTTATCAAAATTCTTCTAAAAATGTAGACATACCATATTAAATACTGTGTGTCCATTGTTGTTGATTTGTTCAAAGTTCATTGTGCCTATCCTATAGCATGCTTTTTGCATATACAAAGCCTTGCAAGGCAATAATTCTAGAATCATGTCAGCTACTATTACACACAGACAGAGGCCACTCAACTAATTGTGGAGCTTGTTAAGGTAATATTGAGCACTTTAATTAATTTAGGTTTGCATATAGTTTTTGCATAGTCCTTTGTATATGGCATACATCTGTCAGCATGTACTGTGATGTTCCTGTATCATGCAGTTATACATAAATAAATATCTAATTGATATATTCACATTAGAAATTAATTGACATAGGCTAATATCAATTGTTTTGCAAACGACTCAGATAACTAATTAATCCGCATTCAATCATTCTATGCTATCATGTAAATGATAGCATAGATACTTCCAGTTATCACACCAATATGCAAAGTTTTTATGCAAGTAACGCATTTGAAGTCCCAACTTCTCTGCTTTCAGGAAACTTAAGTACAATTCCATAATTAGCCACACGAGGGCGGGTTCAGTTTATTTCATGACTCTTCACTCTAGGTTTTCCTATGCTAATACAGTCTTGTAGTTCTTCAGTTTTTTTAATTGTTAATTTTTTGGGGGGACACGGTTGTCAGCCAAATTAATGATGGTGATGATGAACATAATATTTTCAGTAATATTTTGTTTTCAAAATGAACTATTTGAATTACTTTCGCAAGAACGTTTCTTTAAAAAATGACGACTTATTCAAAACCGAGATTTATAACGTGCTCTTTTGTCTGCGTACCTGTGCGCCGCAAGTTAATTTTAACTCAAAACAAAATGACTAGATCTTGTGCGGATGACAGAGGGATAAAAATAAGAGATTGAGGAATTAGAGCAGTGTAGGGCCTGCTCCGTATTTGTTTTTTGTTGGTTTTAGATGACTTGTATTTTTTCCGAGAGAGAGAAAAAAAATATTTTTTACTAGAACCTAACATATGTAATTCGAACTTCACGACAATAATGACAATAACATCATATTATTGTAGGGTTTCTTGAAACGGTAACATTTTATTGCTTTCGGGGAATTAATGCCAAGAGATCCCAGCGAGTTCTTGCTCATTTCTGTGAGTCAGTTAATGTATATGTACTGTATTACTACCAATTCATATGACTTAATGACTAGCCCTTAGATATTTGATACATTTTGTGTATGCAAGATGACCAGCTTTATTAACGTTTATCTATCTCATGCCTTCAATTCTTCTCACCGACTTGAGAGCTCAGATTGCCGAGTTACCACGAGCAATATGGAAGGTTTTTATATATACAGCGGGGGGAGGTGGCTTCGCTTTATTTAACGCGACGCGTACTTGAATCTGAAACTGGGATCAAGTGCACTATTTTTAGAGCAGGTGATGCTGTGAGTTTGTAATACGATTCTGTTTTTACAGCTAGGTGGGAGACGGTTTGATTTTTTTCCCCTTTACATATGGACGAGTGTTTAAAAAATCAATTCTTTCGAAGAGCAATAGACCCTCTCAAAGAAATTTGTATTGCCTCAAAAACGGGAACTGGGTCCCCCAGCAGGGCTGACGAGGGATAAGGGGAGAGTGGGTGAGAGTAGCCGGGAGGGGCCTCACAACAGATGGCAAAGATAAATCTACTGTCTCGACCGGCCCAGTGAGTGTGTTTGTGTCAGTTAGCCTTACCCGGAAGGGCGTGAGTACTTGTCGCCACACGTGAGAGAGGATTTTACCGTAGTTTGTTTTGAAAGGTAGAAAAAAAAGGGAGGCGGTGTCGGGTTTTTTTTTTACTCTCTCCACACCGCGTCTCCATAGAAATACCTTACCTTTAACTTGCCGTGTATTATGCGGCTGTTATTTCAAAAGTATTTAATTGACTATTTTTTTTCCCAGACGTTTTACGTGTATATTGTGGCAGAAAAAAAAACTTATGATCACCCAAGACCATAGTTGCATAAGGAACAAACCCATTAAAAATCCCTTCCTTTCAGATTCTGGTTTGCGTAGCTCTATACCACGTTAGGAGTCCGGTGATGTGAATGACAGTGCACATGTTAATATAGGCTTGTGTGTGTTGAACACCCTCCAGACAGACAGGGTTAAGCAAAGGACACACGCTGTCACTAGAACACCGAGCTGCACGACTTACACGGGATCCTGGGAGCGTGGGACACCGCAGCACATGCTGCTGAAGGAAAACACTGGGGGCTTCAGATGACTGCTGGACTTGTGCACTGGGAGCGAGAGAAAACAGGGACACGCCAGTACTGCGGAGTGAATATCCGGTGTTGCCCTTTTCAGAATTGCAGTAACCTTCAAATACTGCAAAAGGGAATGAATTAATAATAGTTGCGGGCAAACCATTTGTTATTTACATGATCCATAAGCATGGCTGAAACTGGGAACGGTACCCCTCGCTTACCTCGTTTTCAGCGTCCTCACGGTGAGTTGATTACTGTAGATTTCTCGAGGTGGGGAAATGAGATTTCTGCGTGTTTCGAAAGTTAGGAATGAAAATCTCCGGATTTGCGAGGCAGGGAAATGTAGCGACATCTGATGCATTTAAAATAATGACACGCTACGCTGCTGGTTTCATATGTGGGGGTGGGGGGGGGAACCCAAACAACTGAATGTATATAAAATATCAAAATACTGTGGCTGCAGAGCCTTTTGTTCTTTTGTTTTAGAGCAATTTTCCACCCTCCTGCATACCTGGGAAAGAAGAAATAGGTTGTGCTTTTTTAAATTCGAATACAAAACCCAATAGCAATTTATAGCCTACATGCACTCCACGTTTAGACGTAGCCTGCGTGTAGCACACAATAAACATTGAACTTGTACCTGCTCACAGCTGTGCACGTATTCTCTCATGTAATGCCCTCTGTGGTATAGCAGTGATTTGAAGAATATACTGAACTGTTTATATTCCCTTCTTGAACGGTTTAATTCGCGTTCACCTAAAATCGCATTTTACAGCACCGCGCCGGTCTCTGTTATTTTAATACCAATCTGATTAATATTTTCCAGTACGAGGAATCAGCTATTTTTAGATTGACCTGAAATGGAATTTGTTTACAAACAAGAAGCGACGACTCAGAAATGCCCTTGTTCCGTCCATTCAATCGCTGCAGTCACCAGCGCAGTAGACTGCAGTACTAGAAAGGATATTTAAAAAAATCACAAGAGAACTTTTACTATTTTATTTACTGCAGAATACAGTCTTATGAATAAGGCTGGTGTCGATGTTTCCTGTACCTTAACATTATATTGCTTTTTTCCCGTTTACGTTTTAATCTGTTTTCGTAAAACGAGTTATTGTAATTTTAATTTAATCTCCCCCTTTACACACGCCACATGTAGTTCCAGGTAGGGACACGTTTTTACAAGAAAACCACAATAAAAACGTAAACTTGAAATTTATCAAGTCTAAATTCATTTGACACATTGTGTTATTGTTTAAATAATGACACAGAAAGGTGTAGATTTATGCAGTCACGTTAAGAAGAAATCACTTAGTGCATTTGAATGAACTTTTTCTACACTGTCAATTATGGGAAAATCGTGCAGCGCAGACAGAGGGCTCTTCAAGATCTTGTATTTGATAGCTCATTGTTACAAGGGTGGCAGAGATAAAAGAGTTCTTGAAATACTTCGTTTTGTGACAGTGCACGTACTGCTATAAACATTTATTCCTAGAAGTCCGAAATATGAAATGGGGCGCCTTTTGGTAAAATGGAGACGACTGTTTAGACATATTTTAATTGTGCGGTAAACATTTCTACTGAAAAGATGAATTTGATATAATAAAAGACCAAATAGAGCATGTACCTACAAGTAGCATTTGGAATTGCTTTGGTGGGTTTGTATAAAGGAGACTGTAAAGGGAGCACCTATTTTTCGTATGTATAAATTAGTACTCCTTTAATATTGTGTATCTGAAGTTAATCCCATGTAAAGGATAACATAGACTAAGGATCGCTACAAAGCGACCAAAGTACCTCCATTGGACATCCTGCATATAGCAACATGTCAAGGCCAGATAGATCTTTTACATCTTCAAGTTAACCATGTGAGCTGCAGTTTGTCTCACCCATAACAGTAAGAGAAGCGAGTTAAGGAGACAGCCACCAATGTAAAAGCTCTGTGTGAGAAGCAGGCAGGTGTTTTGAATTCTTTTTTTCCTGGGTGAATAGACCAATGAAATTTCCTTTGCGCTTCATTCGGATGTTACCGATAAATGGTTATGCATAACTCCCTCAGCTGCCATGTGTTGCCTGCGACTGTGGGAAATTCCCCAAACTCCACAGGAAGACAGTGCACTCCTGAGCCCAATGCAGGCCTGTTGACTCCAAGGATCGTATGCTATCCTTGTGTGATGTTAAGGGTTTGCGTGCCTCCTCAAAGGCTAATTCCCAGAAGCTGGCTGACCCATGCTCCTCTCTCTTGCTCTAGCTGAACTAACTTGTTGTATTTTTTCTGTATACTTGAACTGTGGGTCTGGCGATCAGCAGAGGACAGATGCTTGGTTTTAGACATTGCGTGTCCTAACAAGCATATGTCAATGGGGGGATGGTGAGAATGGTAGTGTTATGAAGAATGTATCCAACAACAGGCTTTCAATGTACTCTATCTTTACAAATAACTGGTACATGAGTATTACATCTGGAACTGCTGTGGTTCTTTGAATACTAGGGGAAAAATACACATATTTTAAAGATTATAAACGAAGAAGTTCATGAAAGCACGCTGCACAATACTGAGGAATCCACTGGACCATTGTCACTCAACTTTGTAAGGTGGTGTAAATAAGTAGAACTCAGCCGGGTAATTTCCAGATTCATGGAATTTTATCATGCAGAACTATCAACTATAATATTTTATAGCCAGTAATTTTTAAGAACAGTTAAGAGCAAAACTATTATTTTACTAAACCGAATGATTACATACAAGAACAAGAAAAATATTGCTTTTCTGATACAAGTCTGTACTTTCAGACAACATTCACAACTTAGAAGGTCAAGAAGTTCCTTGAATCAAAGGGTCACAGCTGTTTTGTTTCCTAGATCGATCGTCTTGACCTCTGTAACACTTGAATATCCCACAATTCCTCACTTACTTAAAAGGGCAGGAGAAAACTGGCCTAACATGGATTTAGAGTAATGAAGGATTTTTGAACTAGCATCACCTGTGTTCGCACCCCCTTTCATTACACCTTGGGGAGTCTTTCAAAACCAATTCTTACAAAAAAAAAACCTCGACCAATAATCAGTAGTATAAAAATGATATATTCTGGAAATAAACCCAAAATTAATCTGTTTAAAATGATTTCAGATCTCTAGCTAGAAGGAGAAAAAAACAACTCCTTCTTAAAAGATCTATTCTTCTTTAAAAATAAACATCACATAGGCAAATGTGGTCAAATTAAGCAGTGACTGCCTGAGGTCGTTGCAACCAATGACTCACTTAATCTACACTTTAAAGTGCTTTGAGCTGAGATTATAGAGGTAAGAATGCTATACTGACAACTGTAGGTTCATCATCTCTTTTCCTTATTCATACATGGATCAGATCCTGGGTGGTGGAGTTATTCAGGTCTAGTGTGAATGGTTGTTGAGGTGTTTATATTGCTAACACACTTTGTATCATTTATTTATGCCAGATTCCTGTTTAAACCACCTGTGGATAATAAAACTATTAAGTTAAATTTGCCTGGGAGATGGCACTCGCACACATCATTGCTGTCATATAGGTAAAACACAGTACTAGTAAAATGTAACTGTAATAGAGTTTAATAAAATGTATTTACAAAAACATTTATGCTGCTTTTGCCCAGATTCTCTAAATTTGCACACAGACACAGGAAAGCACATTCAACTAGAAGGAAAGCAGAGAAATATATCAAATTAACCAGAACACATTTCAATCCTTGCTATTTTTGGAGATAGACTCTCTCTTTTATTGTCACAAGTCAGCCTGGGAGCCTTTTTTCTTCTATCAACACAAAAGACTAGAAGTGATTTATTTCAAATAAAGTCATAGCTTGCAACTTTCAAGTTTAAAAGGCATGCAGAAATGGAAGAGCTTTTAACACAGAGTATAAGTCTCCTCCACTCATTCTTACATGTTTTTTCCTGATAAAAGTAATTAATGTTTAATCTGGTGCTTTTGCACATTAAGCTATTTAATGAGTGGTTTGTAAACTTTAACATGGGCTCCTCCTTGGAAGGGATTTCACATCTCACCACACAAGTGATATGCGCTGCATATAAATACACTACTTTCACCCACAAATATCCTTCTGCAACTGAAAAGTAGTTAAAAACACATTTTAAGCTAAGAATGGCTTAGTTTGTGAATTAGAAAAAAGATTAGGATGAGAAAAAAAAATCAAAACTGCAGAAAATACACAAGTTTACTTTCTGTGCATCATTACCTGTAGAAAAGAAGAAAGATTTTGTCCTTTCAGTGTGAATAAAAGCAATGAACATGTTGAGATGTTTGAATAGGCAGGTACATTTTAGGAAGTGTATTGGGTAAAGTCTGACTATTAAATTATACAAAAATGCGAGTGGGGAACCTAACCTGTTCCCCAAAGACTGTCTTAATGCAGTGATAACGACTATATAGCACTAAACCACTTCACCAACCCCTTCCTCTTTTTCAAAACCTGCATTCACAAGTACTTGTTGGTTAGCTGAAGAACCAACAATAAAAATAAAACCTGGAACAGAAAACCACACAGAATGAATAGACCTCAGCAGGAATTTCACAAACTCTCTTCAAGCTGTTTGCATCTAATTCTTTTAAAAATGATACCCATATATATAAATTGACAATATTGCAAAAAGAAGTGCAAATCTTTTCGTGATTTAAAATAAATCACAGTTCCACTGAGCAGGTAAAGCTAAATGTAGTGCTACAGAGGTTCTAATTCAGAAAATTAGCTAAAATGCGGATGCAATAAGTTTCTTATTTGAAAATGCATTCAGACTTTCTAGTAGACCGCAGAAGAAAATTGCATATGAGGAGAATAATAATGAAAAGCCTAATTGGACAAGTTTTTCAGATAGGATACTAGAAGTGGTTAAATGTTTAAATAGTAACCAAACGGTGAGTGAACAGGAGCATGTGCCAGTTGAAATATTACGGCGATTGTTAGATTCAGTTTTGGCATTGCATGTCAGCAAAGGTATGCAATAAAAATGGGTAAAAATGAATGTGTGATGGTTTTATGTACTGCTTATCTTCTCTGGAGATTTGGGTTTTATGCACTTCTGAAAAAAAATGTGCTTGTTATAAACATTTTCTCAAAGGAATATGTGACTCTTTGGTGGCCCAGATCAACTTTATTCAGCTCTGGTAAACTTTCTCAGGTCCCAGTGGTCTGAGAACATGAGCACGTGCTGTGTCGATGGTTGTCTTGCCAGAACAGTTTATTTGCAGATGTCTCTGAGTCATTTTTAAAACAAAAACATTGCTTAGGGTGGAGCGGTGGCACTGTGGCTAAGGATCTGTGTCTGTGGCAGGAAGGTTGCCAGTTCAAATCCAGCGGCCGGCAGAGGAATCCTACTCCGTTGGGCCCCTGAGCAAGGCCCTTAACCCCAGCTGCTCCAGGGGTGGTGTATAAATGGCTGACTTGTGCTCTGACCCCAAGCTTCTCTCTCCCCGTCTGTGTGCCTGTGTGTCTCATGGAGAGCAAGCTGGGGTCTGCGAAAAGACAAATTCCTAATGCAAGAAATTGTATGTGGCTAAAAAGGTGATCTTATTGTTTACTGCAGCACAGTAGTGGAGACTGACCTAGAAACAGGGCATGGTTTTGTGGACCATAACAATGTAGCCAAGGCGCTATTTTTAGAGAATGCAGATCTCTTAAGATGTAAATCCTCTTGAACTTTGTACACCGTTTTGCAGTTGTAAACAACATGTTTCTGAGTGATTCTACCTGGGCATGATGTGGGTACATGGCCATGAAAATCGGAATGTTAGTCTGGAAGTCTGGCAATGATTTAACAAAATATTGGATATCAAGTGGGTCTGCTGGGCACCTCCCTGGATATCAAGTGTGTCTTGTACTTCAATATACTGTATATGTAAAGTGCTTTGGGCTCCTTTGGGATTGAAGATTCCTGTATGAATCAATAAATTATTTTGTAATTATTTTTACCTCCATTCTAAACATAATGTTAGATCACCATTTTAATTATGTAAATGTAAAGAAAGTAGTGTATACATGCACTGTTTTCTACACTTTCTTAAATGAGGTGTTGCACATAACTATATTTTGTCGTTGATTGAATTGTTTAAAAAACTAATTGTTCCATCTAAGATTGTGATCTAAGAACATAGCTTCTGTTGCGCAGTTTCTGTATTCTTACATCTAAGTTCCTTTTCTGTTCAGACATGGAGAGTGCTTGTTCAGTAATTACAGTATGTCTGTCACCACAGTGCAGAAGGGACAGGCATTATCTGACAAGTGATACATGGGGGTTGGATTCTTTCAGCTAAGAAAAAACACTACTCCTGGAATGCAATGGATCAATAAGATAAGACCCCTGTACCCATACAGAGGCCTCAATAGTCAATATACACCCCCCCACACACAACTTTCAAGTCACAGACACACTGTAGAGTTGGAAGGTGTGATTAGATACAACATTTCATGATGCAGCCTAAATTTTGGTTTGAAATTTAACTTTTAACGATAATGCTTCTTTTCAGAAGCCCAAGGTAACCTAGGCATACATTTTCTTATTTTTAGAAATGTGTCATCCTGTTGTAAATAGGGAGATTTGACTACTTGTTGTTGAGCATAAGAAACTATTCCTGGGCTAGGAGAGACTAGTGAAAGTCTGTGAAGCATTTACAGATTATAGCTGGAGCTGTAGTGTTAAATTAATTTGATGTCTAATGACTCTTCATATGACTCCACTGACATTTGAAAGGAATGGGTGTTTCATGGTTGGATTTATATTTTAAATTTCACTGTTCAGTGAATTAAATAATTTGCTTGGCATGAGGATTAATTCTTGATTTCTTGTTGGAATAAGTTCCACAACTTACACCAATTAAATTAGACTGTTAGGCAGATATATATTCAGTTCATGTCACAATAATGTTTTCCCTTTACCTTCTTGTTATGACATGCTACAGCTACTTACAAATTGGGCTAGTTTACAGAAATAAATATATATTTTTCCCCCGAGTGTAAAAAAGGCTTTAATTTAAATGAGACCTAAGATACCCAGTATTTTAGTGCCCTACCCGACATTAAATTTAAACTACAAGAACAGACAGTATCTAAAAGTACTGAATAAATTACATCAAGATTATGATAACATACCAGCAAATTCAAGGCAACAGGATGGGGGTTGATTTCTTGGGTACCACTGGAAAAATGACCCGCAAATATTTGCCCTAATACAATTTAAAAATGTTTACACTTTGAGCTTGTCACTTATTGGGTTTATTTTAACAGTGTTTACGTACAGGATCTTTGCTGACATTCCTGCGTTCATCATAGTTGCACATTTCATGATTATGTATACACTTTTAAAGCATGGCACTTCAGCCTGATGATCTTGTACTGCTACTGAAAATAAGCATTATTGATTTGTTAGAAGGCTGTTAACTCCTGAGTTTTTAATACATTTCTTGCAGCATCGTCTTTAATAGAATATGAATATAATAAGGCAGGAAACGTGGACATCCTTTCAACTTAATTTCTGCAGGATGGTGGGTGGCAAACTGTCCTTCACAAGGCTGTGCTCCACTATGGGAAGTGAGGACAGGAAGAGAGCAAAGTTCAGAAAGCTTTCTGCCTTCACTTCTCAAATCTTGTTTGTGGATTGTCGCTCATCTGCTACTGTTTTTCAGCTGAAACAAAAAGAAGTTCTTCTGTTCTGTTTTTCTTAACAGTATTTTAAAAGAAATAAAAAACAAACACAATGAACCCTGCCATCTTAATGATAGTATTACTATCTTAGTGATAATGTAATTAGCTGGTAACCTAGAACTGTAAAGGGATATCGTGTAAGTATGTAGAACACCTTTGATCTGAGCACTTAGTTTTTTTTGGTTAAGATACAGTTGCCATTTTACTTTCTTTAAGGGTGGGTATTTCTTTGCCCTGTCAGTTTTTTTTTGTGTGGCATGGTTTTCAGGTTGGGCATACATGGTAGTTCCTGTGTAATGCTAGCTAGGTGCTTGGGGTTGTAGAACTTTAGTGCCAAATTCATACATGCAAACTTTGGCCCCATATGCAACAACTTTACATGACATGTGCTTATTTTGTGGCTGTAATTGCCCTCACTCTCTTTGAGGTGGAATGTGCTACAGTTGACTAGGCAGTGTCAACAGGTAGAGTATCCCAGAAGACAGTGAGGTCCTCAGCTGTATACAACTGAATATGCCTTGTCTTCAGTCTCAGCCCACATGGTTAACTAAAGCCACTGCTGTTTTTAACTCCATTCCATTTCCCGTAGCTCTACGTCTGTGTACTAGTCCCAAACTGCCCAATGAAATATTTAACAGAAAATGCTGTGATAAGAAAATAGGGAATAATAAACGCACTCATACACATTAGCACCAATAACAATTCATTGACGCTGTTTTCATTAAAACTGTTCCGTACATGAATTCCCAGGTCGAGTTTGAGTTTTAAAAAGCAATTAAAAACGTTTTCCTGCCCCCTTGTGGTAATCCAGAAGAATTATATTAATTCTGTGCTTGGTCTATTTCCAAAGCCCAGTGGACTACGAACAGGAAACGTTTTGTGTTATACTTATATGTGTTCTGTGATAATTTCATAGTTTATTGAATTGCAAAGGGAACATAAAATTCAATTTCAACTTTTCTAACTTTTGGATATATATCATATAGAGACAAGTTAAATTGAGGTGGATTTTAGTTTCACCTTTTAAAAGGTCGAATGGGATTTGAAATAGTTTTTCCAACCTTTTATCAATTTCTAAGTTTCAGAAATGCCAACTTTCAGTTATGTTGCCTAAACGTACACAATTGGATTTCTACAAAAGGAACCAAAAAGCTTTTTGTGGCGCGCAAGTAAATTCATCATAAATTATCTATTAAGAGTTGTATAGTCAGAAATAAGGAAATAAGAGTAAACGATGTGGAAACGCTGCTAAAGTTGAGTATGTTGGTATTAGAAATAGCACCCCCGAAGTGGGGTATTGTAGAAACTAAGGACTGAGAACAGAAACAAGTTAACCAAATATCTAAACAAGTTAAGTGAAAGTAATCAATTAACAGCAGAGATTTGGAGCTCAACTGAAATCACTGTTTTAATGTACACCATTAGTCCAGCCGGGGAATTAAGAAAACACAATGTAATTATGAATTAATTACTAAGGATTCTAAGACAATGTAGCGACGTTTGTAAGGAGAATCAAAATTTCAAATGTGTATAAAGCAAGGAAACCGCTAATGTATATCGCAACGCTGTTGAGATGTCTTTGGTTTTCTTCTGAGACTCCGTGAACTGCGCTGCGGTTAAAAAATGTTCCGTTTTTACCGGGCTTTCAAACAGTAAATTTACGCAACCCGATCTCATTTGCAGGCAAGCTTTGCATCATTTTGAACTCGGGGAGACGTCCTATGACAGGTGCGAGCCATTGGCGAGGTGTTTGCGTTGGTCCGCAGGGAGGTAAACACTATTTTACTGTGGGGGGGAGCCATTTCTGTGGCTGGCGCTTTAAGTGAACTCCGCAGATACCGTGTCACGCGAACTCTGGCACCCTCCCCATCACGGCCTCTCTCCCTCTGCCCTGTCAGGTGACAGAGGCATGGTTACACCAGTGCAGTCTGCCACTGTCGCGCAGACAGAAGCCTGTCCTGTCAGATAAAAGCCTTGTGCCCGTGCGGCTGCTAAGAGGCGCGTTTTGCTTTGGGGGGAAATGTCTCAGCAGACGGCAGAGTTAACTCAGACGCCTCTCCAGAAGATCTGGGTGCCTTGGATGTGCACCAAGCTTCAGAGGAGGAGAGGCTGTAAGTGAGCCTTTATTAACTGTTTATTTTCCTTTGATTTCTGTTTCTTTTTTTAATAATAATTCCTTGCACTTACAGAGTGCTTTTTCTCATGATTGCTTCATGATTGCTCATCTTTCTATACACATTTAGTACTATTAGTAGAATATATAATCCTTTAGAAAAGTACAATACTCTATATTACATATATCACTTGGATATATATAACAGTCTAATTAATTGGAGTCCAATAAAGCCCAGTGATCCAGTATATTAAAATTTTGCATATCAATCAAAAAGCCACTAAATAAGGGGTTTGAATTTATGCAGACTATCCACTTTTTAAGATGATGCTGTATTATAATATTGTACAATTCTTATTTGTGATCACCCTAATACTGCTATTCCATATTATGTACTTATGCTACCAGTCACTGATTTAGGTTTGTCAGCTGTATATCAGCACAAGTTTGTAAGTTCCATCACTTAGCTTTTATTTTTGATGAGTTGGGAGTGGGGAGCATGAGGTCCTGATGGAGAGCTTTTGTGTCTCACAGATCTTGGGTCCAGTTTGTGTCTCACAGATCTTGGGTCCAGTTTTGGCCTGTTGCACTTCCTGCATGGGGTTTGCACATCCAGACTCCCAGTTTGCCCCTGTGTTTGCACAGGTGTTCTTCACGTGCTCCGGTTGCCCCATCAGCTCCCAGGGATGTGGGGGCTAAGTTAACATGTATGTGTCCTGCAGTGGACTGGTGTCCTATCCCGGACACAGTCCCCTCTTTGTGTAAGAGTTGCTGTAACCCCTAACTGGGGATAAACAGCTTTGAAGACCTTATTGTCATCCTTCTATTATGAAGGTCATATGATCGTTATGAATTACTCTACACTACAATTAAAATTGTTTTTCCTATTCAGTTTCCCTCCATTATAAAATATGTTAAAGAACTTTCAAAGACATATTAACTCACTCTTCTTTTTTGTAATAAGCATGGTTCAAGCATTTAGCATGGTTTACTAAATTTAATTTAAAAAATCTGTATGTCAGTATTTGCTTTAACTGTGTTCCAGAACTTGGCCTTACTCATCAAAATAAGATCTTGTTTATGAAATTCTCATGTTTGCATTGCAAGCAATTTCTGGTATTCCATGGCCAGCTTGAATTCTTTTCATCTTAGAAAGTGTTTGGGTCTTTTAAATAAGGGGAGGTAACACACCAGTGGCAGTCTGGTTTTTGGAGTTTGGTCATATATGTACCTGCAAACACAATCAATGTTAGTTTTGAAAGAGCCTGATCAGTTTTTCTTACTGCTTCTGAGCAACAGTCCCGGGTAAGAGGTAGATTTCTTCAAACATCGAGTCATTAGACACTTTAAGACAATTCCAAACAAGAAAAGTGTGAAGGAATGAGTCATTCTTAAAACAGGATGAGAAGAATGAGAGGCATGTCAGTACCTGAACTCAGGAAAATTAATCTACCCATTTTCTGACCGCTTTGTCCAATACCGGATTGCGAGGTTGCTGGAGCCTATACTTGGGGGAATCCTGGTAGAATATTCAGCACAATAGGAGTTTGATATCTCCCCACCATCCCAAGGATATACCTATAAAAGATTATAATTCATTTTTCCATGAGATTCCCCCAAACTTTAACATCAAGCTATTTTAGATTGTCAAACTTTTATGAGCATTGAACGGCTCAAAATAGTGAGACCTAGATGAAAGAAAGCCTAGCATGAAAAGAAGAGCTTTTGAAATGGGCAAAATTGACTCTTTTTATCTTTCAAACAGAGCCTGTACTGACCTGTTCCCATTGGTACACACACATGGTTCGACTAACATGACCTAGAAGTTGTTAACCTCTGAGATATGTGTTGAGAAAGCGTACTGAGAGAGCTGCCAAGGTCAATAAGTTTCTGTCTTCTGACAAAAATAAAACAAATTGACTTCTGAATTATCTCTGTAAAGTCTAAAAGAGATCCCAAATGGATTTGATGTCTGTATCTTGGATGTACCCGAGAAGACTATGTAACTTTCTGCAAATTCATCTCTAGTCACGTACCTATCAGAGTGCTACAAAGAAAAAAGCAAATCAATATCGGATTGCTGATGTGAGTGGTGTTGTTGGACTAGTAGGTGGTGCTCTTTTCTCTGAACCAGGAATTTTCCTTTGAAACCAGTGTGGTGGGGCTGTTTGCACATAGTACAGTATATGGCATACAGTATCTCCCAGATGGGGATGTATCTCAGTGGTCGATAATGTGGCCCTCTGCTGCAATGTGCTTTGAAATCTTGTTGAATGAAAAGTACACAAATGCACAAATCCATGGTAATTATTTACTATTATAAGTAGTTGTGTTGTTATGCTTTACAGGATTTGAAACTTTGAATATTTATGGGCAATTTACATATCTTTTGTAGATATAATTTAAAGAAAATGAATTCCCATTTAAAACCCAAGCAGAAAATGCCACTTGGCAGTGAATGGAGAAACAGGAAACAATGAAACAGGAGAGTCAAAGTCATGGAAGTATGGAAGGTCCTTATGTATATGTATACTTTTGGATGAGTCAATACTTTTACGGTGCAATTTAGCGCCAAAAGGAGGATAAATACAACACCATCTGTGTTGGACCTTTCAGATGCATTATTGGAGTTTTTAGCATTAAAAAGATACTTGTATGCATCTATAATTTATTTTTTTTCCTATTTTGCTCTGTGAGCAGAAAAAGATGGTAACTGGGTAAACGTATTTCTTTTGTTTTATTTCTAGCCTCAGTCCCCCAGTTCACCAACTCCCCTACCTTGATTGTCATGGTCGGACTTCCGGCCAGAGGCAAGACCTACATCTCCAAGAAACTGACTCGTTATCTCAATTGGATCGGCGTGCCTACCAAAGGTTAGAATCGCCAACAGAGCTGATCACACCATCACTGAAGAGGACAGATCTCTGGTCATCACTTTGACACAGTGTTGAGATGGACCATAGACCATCCCAAACACTGACCACACACTCTTTTTATACCTTGTGCCTAATAACCTGTGATGGGAGAAAGGGGGGGCACGCTACCTGTGTAATTAATTTCCTGCTCAATTCTTACTCCTACTCAACCTTTCCTGCTTCCACAAAATGTTTTTTCCATGCATCCTTGAATAGAAAACTTTGGCACAAAACAACATAGACCTTCATCACACTGTAATGTCTGTGTTTAAAAAACAGACCTTTAACAATCTGAAATGGCAATACTTTTAACCAAATAACGTGCACACAAACTAGATAAAGTCTGAAGTAAGAACAGCTAAGTGTTGTCAGTAGTCAGTGTCAGTCTGTTGTCACAGACTTGATCTGCAATGAAAACCTGTTTAAGTAAGGGAGGTTTTTATAATCTACAATTCAACAGAAGTGTGGTGTTGCTCTTGCACCCAGGCCTGAGTTGCCATTAAACGTCAGAAATACACAAAGCATGGCAGAGCGCAGCATCAAACTATGTTCACTGTGAACCCCATTGGTCATTCCAGACATAACTAGTGACACAACAATCAATCAATCCTGCAATGTAGGATTGGCATATTCCTCACTGATCTCACTGCATCCCTGGAAGCAATCAGGCAAGCCAAAGATGTTGCAGGCTTGCAAGCCAAGATCCCTGCCTGACTAATCTCAGGTATCACTCGGTCAGCTGCACCTCCACATGAGGAATCCCGGTCCCAGTGGAATGGTGACGTGACCCTGGCTGGAACTCACAGTGCATGAATCCTAGGGCTCACCCTGTACTCCAAGCCAGCACCTTTACTGGTTGAACTACTTATGGGTCCTAAATTAAAAACTTTTCACCAATCACATTCAGAATAATTTTCTGGTGCGTAGATACTAGAAGCTATGATCAAGTAATTTGCCTTAAACATTGGATTTGCAGGTCGGCCAAGGTTTCAATTTCATCTGGTATTCGGTTCTTTTAAGAATTGTTTGAGACCACACCTGTTTCTTTTATTAATAACCCCAAGTGGTACATGAAGGAAAAGTTCAATATATCATCTCGGGCTACTTCTGCTTTTCATATCTTTTTGCTGGCAGTGTTTAACGTTGGACAGTACCGCAGGGAAGCTGTACAAACATATAAAACCTTTGAGTTCTTCAGACCCGACAATGAAGAAGCTATGAAGATTCGCAAGTATGAAAACCAGCCTCTTTGCCCTCTGTGTACTGCAGTTAGCAACTTAAGTATTGCTACCACATATGTGAAATAGTTAATACTGCTGTTTGTGTAAAGCTTTTTGCTTGTCACTTTGACCTCTTTCAAGTTTATAGAACACTCTGTCACATTTTTTTCTCAGTATTAAATTATTAAAACTCGGCTTATGGGAGAGTAGGTTAATATAAGTACACAGGGTAACAATTCTTACATCTGCATCTATTAGTGTTATTTAACTTTCTATGGTAAATACAGTAATACCTTTTTCCTAATAGTGTGCCAAAACATCTGCAATAATGTTTATAATGTAATATATAGTCTACTATTTCTGAAACCGATAAAGCTGAACAATCGCTGTGTAAAACTTGTCTAGAACTCCCAAAATAATTTCATTTGATCCTTTATTTACAAATATTTGTTGGAGCCTTTTTTGTTACAACTTTGACATAAAGCTTTTACGTATATTTATGTACTTTTCACTTGTTACTGCTATTCTCAAAGCATTAGCTCTGGGAAATGGATATACTCTTCATCTGTGAAGTGTGGATGTGCAGTATGGAAGCACTCAGTTCACAGTGGTGTTCTTGCAGGGCTTGTGCCATTGCTGCACTGAAAGACGTCTGCACCTACTTCACTCAGGACCAAGGACAGGTTGCGGTAAGGGACCAAACAAAACTGTTGGGAGCAACGGTTTCAGGCGATTCAAACTTTGATCACAAGCCCCAGGGGTTAATAATTAAATGTTCCAAACTTCCATTAGCAAACATTCAGGAAAACTTTTTTTAAATTATTAAAAAAACGAAAAACAAATGAGAAAATTAGAAAAATGATCTAAAATGCCAAAATGCCAGTAATAAGACAATCTGGCAAAATCTCTGAGCATTTGTAGGAAGGATTTACAACCATTCTGACTTGCAGTTGAGAGTGTGGTTGGACCTCCGGATCCAGTCAGAGAAAGGAGGCCCCTGACGGAAAATGACAGAACATGCTACCACTGGAGCTGATGACACACTGCTTCCCAGGCTATGAAAATTAAAGCAGTGTACCACTGTGATGACAGTGTAATAATATGCTTAGCTTCTGGGTGTCACGTTACATTTAAATACTTCTTTATAACCATGCCTTTTAAAAAAAGATCTTGTTCATATATTCAAATATTGAGATTGTTCATTTTGTTAACCAACATATTGAATCCAAAATGTGTGAACCTTGAGATTTAGTATCTTCTACTAACACAACCACACCTACTCTATGGCACCTCAGTTCAGGTTAAATACAGATTCAGAACAATATAAAATCACAAAGAACTTTAACCCTCTTAGAGAAACACATTTTTCTAACATTGTAAGATAATTGGTAATGCTTTATGTGAAAGATGTAAAGGTCTATGGGATCTACCCTTTAAATTTCCAGGTTTTTGATGCCACCAATACAACCAGAGAGAGAAGGGAGATGATCCTTAACTTTGCAAAAGAAAATGGTTACAAAGTGAGTGAGTGTGGATGGATTTTTTGTTGTGGGCTATAGCAATCCAAAATAATCCAGGCCTGCTATTTCTCCGTCTTCTTCTTTTCAAATTTTCCAGAGCTGAATCTGGTTCTGAATAAAAGAAAGGCCATTCATTTAAATGCAGATCATGTTCTTTTTGTTTGTTGCACTTTGTTCCAGCTTGCAGGAACATTGTCTTCTACGAAGAAGGCTTTTAAATTCTCTATTGCTTGTCCCTGTTCCTGTTTTTTCAGACTTAATCCTTTTTTATTCTTTATATTCACAGAATTTCTTAATTACACAAAATAAATGTGCAGCATCAAATATTATTCACTTAAAATGTTTTGTTTAAAGTCTGGAATTTGATATAACCAGGAACAGATCTGCAACACTTGGGAGATTAAAATATAAAATTTGATTTATGAAAAAGTGCCTTGATTGTATGAGTACAGATCCTCAGTCACTTTAAACAGTACAAGATAGGATAATGTCACATCTTGGACTTTTCTTAGACCTTTAATGATCCCTACATTTCTCCCTCTGTGCCTTTTCTGCTACAGGTCTTTTTTGTCGAGTCGATCTGTGATGATCCAGAGATCATAGCAGAAAATATAATGGTAGGCATTTGAATCCATAGCGTTGAGTGTATTCACTTAGCTACAATGTGTTTTCGGTTATACACCTGCTAATGTATGTGTGAGTATCCAGTATTGGACAATATTTTATTCACTAGTTTATTAAATATTGTTAAAGCAGTCTTTCATAACAATCATACCTCATTTAACGTAAGGGAAACACATTTGTCCGAGAAGGAAGTAGTTAAAGGGTTAACAAATTTTCACAGTACTTCAAATGTTGTTGTTGACATATGGCTTGACTCACCAGACTTAAAACTGTTTTGTATACATTTTCACATTCTGAAACTATGTTTTGTGCAATATATAAATACAAAAACATGCGCTTCCCTAAACTATTTACAGCAAGTTAAACTCAGTAGTCCAGACTATAAGGACTGTGACAAGGAGGAGGCAGTTGAAGACTTCCTGAAGAGAATCGAGTGCTACAAGATTACTTATGTCGCCCTAGATGATGAGTTTGACAGGTACTGAGAGTTCTGTAACCTAAGAGAGACGGAAAAATGAGCAAACAATATGTAGCCACCATGACATTAACATCATTCTGCACTTTACTTCCAACATAATATACACATTTGGCACTTTTGCAATAGCGACTGTGTTTATCTTGCTGTTTGAATTGTTACAGTAAAACTAAACGCTCTCTGGCATTCTTTCAGAAGATCAGATGCTTTAAAATGAATACAATTGTGCTAGACAGCAAATAATTGCCGTTGTTTTTGAAGATCCTTTCAATTAAATAAAGTGACGCTTTAAGGTGGAATGACAAGTGTAAGATGGGGTCTTAGGCCTTTTAACCAAGGTTGTCACTTTTGTTTTCTTGGTTGAGTCAGGAACCTCTCATACATCAAGATTTTCAACGTGGGCAGTAGGTACCTGGTGAACCATGTGATGGATCACATTCAGAGCCGGATCGTGTACTACCTGATGAACATCCATGTCACACCTCGTTCCATCTACCTGTGCCGGCATGGAGAAAGCGAGCTCAACCTGCTGGGCAGGATCGGGGGGGATTCGGGGCTGTCCAAGCGAGGCAACAAGGTCAGCTTCCCAGAGGGCAATGCAAACGAGATTGCATTGAATTGATGTACTCTCACAGAGCCTTGCTGCATTTAACAAGCACCCCACTGAATAAAACACCTGTGTGGACCCAGTCAAAATATCAGCTTTCTATATTTATGACTGCGTCAGGCCCTGCGTAACACACAAGGTCAGATACAGCTGTGGTTGTGTCTGCTCCTGTGTGCCTCATGTTCCTTCTCATGGGTGTTATCATTATCTCAAGGCTGCTTGTTTGAAAACAGTTTGGGTGAAAGAGCAATGTCATGGTTGGACGTAACACTGGGTTTATGAGCTGTGGGCTCCAGGCCATCCTGATGAAACAAAAATGTGAATACTCCATCCGTTGCTTATACTGTATAAAAGAATGCAACTCCAATCTCATTTGACCCACCTCATATCCTTGTTTTCTCTCTAGTGTGAATTTGATTTGTAATGTATTGAGTTTATTTAGTCACAGTTAGTAGGCTAACTCCCCCTGCTGTTCTCTCTTCAGTTTGCCTCCACCTTGGCAGGCTTCATTAAGAGCCAGTCTATCAGAGACCTGAAGGTCTGGACAAGTCACATGAAGAGGACTATTCAGACAGCAGAGGCACTGGGAGTGCCTTACGAGCAATGGAAGGCCCTCAACGAAATAGATGCTGTGAGTCCTTCAGTTGTCATAGCCTGCAATTCGAAGGCAATTCTGTATTTTGCTTCCCCCACACTTATTTAAGTGCTGTTTTGCTCCAGAGTCAAGCAAACGATTAAGATTCAATTAAGCCATCAAGATACCAACTGAAACAAAGTCCTGTGAAAGGTTTTGAGTAGTGTGCTAAGTGTACTGCATTAAACTCCAGTCTCTTTGGAGGCTTGAGCTTGAATACAACAGCTGCCATTTGTGCTGAGACCTAGGCAAAAGAGTCTTCCTTCAGCAGTGAGCAGCTATGATTAAGGTTCCAGACTTCCAGTCGGAAGCCTGGTGTCATACATTTTTGTCTTTTGCCCAAATAGTTTCCAGGAAAATATCAAGATGTACAAAAGGGTGCAATTGTGCATTGCTTTGGCTATAAATTGCTTTTGTAATTAGTAGTAATAGTATTTAATTCTTTAAAAATGTTCTGGCACAATATCTGTTGAGACATTAACTTATCTTAATGGAGAAAATATTTTAAGTGTGGTGCACATTATACTTATAACTGAAAAATGCCTTCAGGATGTTAATGGTTGATAGAAACATTACAGGCGCATTACTGAACACTGCTATTTCTGGAAACTTTCTTTGAATTTCTTAAATCTTTTAGTGCTTGGAGGTTTAAAGCGACAAAATACATTTTTTTCTGCTGTGTTTGTTAAAGAATTCCTTGTGCAATGAGCATTGAGATTCTCAGATCCTTAAACTACACAGAAACCAGGTGAGCTGGAGGAACCCAGCAGTCTTATTTATAACCTGTTTCAGGACTTTTAGAGTGGCATCACTTGTCTACTGTCCTATTCACCATGACTGGACCTGCTGTCTTTTCTGCAATTTTCTCTTTTCCTCCCAGGGAGTATGTGAGGAGATGACTTATGAAGAGATTCAAGAGCACTACCCTGAGGAATTTGCTCTCAGAGACCAAGACAAGTACCGCTATCGCTATCCCAAAGGAGAAGTAAGGAGAGCTAGGAATGAATCAGGGTGTCTGTCTGCAATATTCTTTGTTCTGTTTCCTAATTACTCCACATGCTTCTGGAAGTGTTCCGTGTCATGCTCTCTCATTGTTTCTCCTTTGACTGGTGTTTTTTTATGTTGAGAGGTAACGTGGCTCAGCTTTGCTGGACTTTCCACTGCTGTCATATTCTGTCTTTGCACATGTGCATTTTTTTTCTTTGAAGCCACAGAGCACTAAGATCTGAAAAGAAGCATGTCTAGAACACTAAAATCAACTGTACTACTGCCACACCTCTTTTAGAAACATCTGAATATCTTAGGCTGTGTGTCTTGCACACAGCTAACAGGTACCCACAGCGTTGTGTGTTCTTCACTAGACACCTAGTGTTGTGTCAGGGCTGTTCATTGTAATGTGCCAAAGCAAGTAGTTAAAACAGCAGAAGAACACTGTACCTTGAACTCTAGTCCAAAATTAATATAATTCATTATAAAGTATCACAGTAGATTAAACAACAGTTAACATACTGTAAGACTGCATGATCCTGCATGCTACATTCTTGGATCATGAATGTAGCTGTGCACATTAGGCAGCAGGATGCTCAATATTTTGATTATCTGGAGAATTTCAGCTATTTTTATCGACATATTATTAACATTTTAATTAAAGCTCCCTTGAGAATACAGAGGCTTCAGATATCCTCGGGTGCAATTTAGAACAATATCTTTGTACTGTATATCAAAGCACACAAGGTGCAAGTCTGTCACAGCTGTCTCAAACCCGATGCCACAGGAAATGCACGCCCACAAGGAAATAAGCAGAAATGCAGAAAAACAAACAGGACTGGGATGCAACAGCCAATATGAAGAATTACAACTGAAGGTTAGGTAGAAAGTGATTAAGCAAGGATCAGGATCTAGCTGTCAGTGGGACAGTAGTATACAGGTGTCACATGACTACACACAAGCAAAAAGTGACGCACATCCACCCTCTCCTCCCTAGTGGCCATAAAGCATTTGTGGGTTGAACTGCCCTTACAGCATGAAGGCAAGCCTGTGCAAGTGCACATCTCGCAATGATAATAGCAGAGTTTTTTTTCTGTACCTTTGCATTGACTTGTGCTAACGCCTGGAAGTCATACGAAGACCTGGTACAGCGCCTGGAGCCGGTCATCATGGAGCTGGAAAGGCAGGAGAACGTGCTGGTCATCTGCCATCAGGCCGTCATGCGGTGTTTGCTGGCCTACTTCTTGGACAAGAGCGCAGGTATGTAAAACAATGGGCTTGATCCTAATTATGGAAAGCAAGACGTTTTCTCATTAAGCATGAAAAGGGACAAACACACTGCAATTAATGGTATGTTGGGGATATCTTTTAATGAAACCAAGTAGTTGTATTGCATCAACACTACTGTACTGTAGATTTTTAGAGACCGTTTTCGTTTTCGTTTTCGTTTTCGTTCAGGAGCGAAAAAGGTGTTGTCCACTGTCTGGAAGTACCTGTAAAAGTTTAAAGACACAAAGCTAGTGATAGGAAAAGGAACAAGTAAAGGGTTTATTCCATGCTGTAAAGAGAAGAAAAGAAAGACAACGTTTCGGCTGTGGAGCCTTCTTCAGGTTTGACAGCCGAAACGTTGTATCTTTTCTTCTCTTTAAAAGATGGAATAAACCCTTTACTTGTTCCTTTGCAGTTTACGCATGCTGACACAGCTACCTACTTGAACTGCTATTGAGAGGAAGTTATATTAAGGATATAAAATGCTTTCTTCATGAAACAGTTTGAAAAAAATGGATCATCTTGTCCTTGAGCAAAAAGATATTAATTGTCTGCAGAACAGAAAATACTATTTATATCTATTAGTAATGACATGACTTGATATGTAGCTCTTGACCCATATGTTAAGGGATGTTAAAGATCAATATATTTTTTCCTATTAAAAATTGACCAAATTAAAAAAGTGTATAAAAATAAGAAAACAGGAGGAACAGTACATTTTCTTATGGGCGGGGGATAAAATAAGACCGTTAAAGCAAGTATGAGCCGAGCTTCTTGAAAACATGGACCACATTCAGAAACCACTCTTAAGTTTATATCGTTTTTATCCTAGTCTGAAAACAGTGCAATGAGATTGTGACAAGACAAAAATCTATAAAATGATAATGTAAGAGTCCTAGTAGGTTGTTTTGTTTTTTTAAGTTACTGTACATTTATTTTGGTTGTATACAGTATGTGTTTTGTCTGTGCAGCACAGTGACACAGTGGTTAGCATTGCTGGCTCACAGCACTGGGTCCCTTGGTTCAATTCCAGACCTGGGGTCCTATCTGCGTGGAGTTTTTATGTTCTCCCTTGTGCTTGTGTGGGTTTTCTCTGGGTGCTCCGGTGTCCTCCCAAATTCCAAAAACAGGTTAATTGGCTCTGGGGAAAATTGACCCTGTTGTGAGTATGTCTGTGTGTGTGCTGCGATGGACTGGTGTTTTTATCCAGGGTGCATTGTGCTCTGTGCCTGTTGCTTGCCAGGATATGTTCTGGGTTCTTCACGGTTCTGGATTGGAAGAAGCAGTTAGAAGATGTTTGAATGCGTCCTGTTCACCTAAGAAAAATCTTTGTTGTTTTCACCCCCACAGAAGAGCTGCCATACCTCAGATGCCCTCTTCACACTGTACTGAAACTCACCCCTGTAGCCTATGGTACGTTTGTTTGGCCAGAAGCCTGAATACACCTTTTATAAATGTTTTGAAAAAATTACATAGTTCTTATATAAGGCAGTAGTTGGAATCATTCTATTTCTAATTAATTCTGTCTTGTTTGAATGTTTGTATGTTTAGGAAAAGTAAAATAATGAAATTTCCTTATTGTTTTGTTTTAAACTCAAAAACCAAAATGAAAGCAACACCATAAAAGAATATGTGCTTCTCAAAGTAAAATAGCCTTTTAGTCAGAGATACCAAAATCTCGATGAGGGCTTTCCTTCAGGTAGATACATGATGATGGCAAATGGATAGCTAACATGTAGGCTTTCTAATCACATTTTCCTTTATCAGCTCATTTTGTTGAGGTTGTGCATTGCAGTTCATTAACTTGGCAAATGCTGAATGACAACTCCACATGATAGCAAAGTTGTTTACCTAGGTCATAGTCTTGCTATCAGGTCACACATAATTTATACCAGTCCTTGTATATGAAACCAGTATTATGCATGTACTGTTATGTCACATATAAAAGAAATGCGATTTGTTTTAACGTTGTACTGTATGATCTTCCACATTGTCACATTGTTTTCTTTGTTACAGGCTGCAAAGTGGAATCTATCTTCCTTAATATTGAAGCAGTGAATACACACAGAGATAAGCCTGTGGTAAGAAGCTCTTCATTCAGCGAATCATTAGTGATAATGGTTGAGTGGTATTGGCAAAAAAAATATTTAATTTAATAAGCATGTTTTATTCTTGGAGTAGTGCATGAATGGGAAAAGAAGAAAAAGGAACCCATCCAAATTGAAACTTCATACTGCATGGGTTCTGCCATAAAACACATGTTGCTACAGTGTATTGGTATATTAAATTCATTTTAAAAGCCAGATACAATGTGCACATTGTGCGTAGGCCATTATGCTCAATGCTTGCTTCAATGAATAGATTTGATTTCAACTGGTTAAGGACAATTAACATTTTTGTTTTGGCTGTCACAGAGGCTCATTACATTGTTGCAATAAAATTAAATCACAAGGAACTGGTGGAAACTGATTCAGAGCAATGCTTCTAGAAAATGCTGTTTTTATTAAGTATTTAGGCCTACCGATGTGATTGCAAAGTGAACTTTCATTTGAACTGATAGAAACGTTTCAAGAGTTTCCACAGGGATCAATACTTCCCCAGCATAACTACCGGGAACAAATTCTTAGTGTTGTTTCCAGTGCTGCTTTGCAATTTAAGTAGAGGGTTTCTTTAAATGGAATTTGTTAAAAATGCCAATCAAAGATAATATGGAAGCACCTCTGAAAATTACATTTTCCAGTTTTCTGTTGATTATTCTGTTCACACTGTTACAATTCCAAATAAGGAATCATTACATCAGCAGAGAAATTAGTCTACTAAAATATATACTGCAGGAATTAAATAACGATAGTTATGAACCATTTTTTCCATGTTTGTTCAGTGATACTGAAAACAATAGAACTAAAAATTATTACAAGGATGCAGAATATCATTCTTTTTTTAAAAAAAAAACAAATACATTTTGAGAAACTTCTTTCCATTTCAAAAGTTGTCCTGTGTCTTTGAATATTCAAGTAGAAGAACGGTTAATAATTCTAAGGGACATATTTAAAGGTGACATGCTGCTGGGCAAGAGATAATGAAGATCTCTGGTCCAGTCTCATACTAACCTGCCAGAAGTGATACGTTTGTTCTTGGTTGTTTTGGGTTCGGTTGGGACCACTGGAATCGATATATATTATTCAATCAAAGCTTCAACCCCTCCTCCCTCCTGATTGCACTGATGCAGATTGGGGGGTGAAAATACTGGCTCTGCATAGATTTCAGAGCCCCCGCCGCTACCTGGTTGAGTGCTGCCAGCATCAGTTCACCCTGAAAATGAACGCTGTCGCTGAAAGTGTCTGGCTGTAGGACAATGCGTTAATCTATTTGTTGATTCAGATATTTGGAAGTCATTTTTCTTTTACTGTAACATACCTTGGGAATTTTAAGCCCAAGCATGTAGTTATTTTAAGGATCACAGGTCAATAAACAGAAAAGGAATTCAGATAAATGTCCGGTTTCATCTAGGAAGAAGGAATCATAAACACCATCTGTGGTTCTGACTGTGTCTACTGTCCTGTCCTTCTCAACTTTGATTTACTTTTTCCTTTTTATCTTTTCATCCCTTTTGTGTCTCTTTGTATCTTCCTTCTTCCTCAACTCTGTTCTGAATCCCTCTTTCCCACCTTTCTCTTTTTTTACTTCTCCTGCTTCCCTCATTGTTTTTTCTTGGTAATAACACGTTTACTTCCCTTGCTGTCGGTAATTGAAATGGTCTACTTAAACATTCACTCACACATTCACTGTATCTTTCTCCTCTTCTCTTTCACTGACTGCTTCTAAAAAATATCTGCCTTCCCTCCTTCTTCCTTCTCACCTTCCTTCTCACTGTTTTGCCTCACTGGTCCAACCTTCCTTTTTCTATTTCAATCTCTTCCCACTACCTTCCACACTTTTCCACTAATTCTGCTTCTCCCCACCTCTTGGCTTTCTCCTCCGCCCCCCCCAATATTTCCTGTCTCACCTGCTCACACCCCCTCCTCTCTCTCTTGATTTCTTCCTTCCCATGATCCCCCTTGTTTCCCACCGGTTATCACCCCTCCAATTCCCAATGCCACCACCCTTTACTCCCCCCTCCCTCGGTTAGAAGCAGGTCCCCTGCCCCAGTGATGCGCCCCTGTACCGACACCGCCGCACAGCCCCACTTGCCAGCCCGATGCCAACCAAAAGCCCCCGACTGCAGGATCTGGGCGAGGCTGCCATCAGCCTGCAGGTAACACTGCTGCCCACAGACATATGGGTATATACAGTAGGATGATTGCACACAATAACGCATGGGATCATTAGCGTACCTCTGGTTTCACCAGTATCATAACACTCCCTAGCAGAGCCATATAAAGGCACTACCTGTTTGTAGCCTGCCACTAACTGACTCACACTCTTGCTACTGTAGGTGCTTCAGCAAAAGAAATAATGAAAAGTGTTAAAGAAGGAGCTGAGCACTATTCATATATAAACTAAGCAAGTAATGTTCTATAGGTTTGAGCCACATGCAGGGAGCCATATTCCATCTCAGAGTGTCAGGGTTGGATTTTACAAGAAGGGACAACATTTATCTCAATATATGTTTTCTATGGTCTCTCCACAAACCACTGAGTGAAGAACCTAAAGGCTCCGTTTAAAAAATGTTAGTTTTATAAACTAAAGTCCTTAAACATTGCATTATAATTATTACATTATATATTTTTTTTTTAAATGAACAAATATTTAAAATAATTTAATGGGAACACAGTATCTCAATATCAGGAATAAAAATAAATTAAATAAGAAGTACTGTACTTGATGACTCACTCTAAAATAAGCTCTCACCAGGCGATTTCAGATCACTAAACAAACCATCTGCTGTGCTGAGTAAGAAAACATTTACAGCAGAGAACACTAGAGGGCATCCGCTTCTTGTGATATAAAAACTGGACAACTTCCATTCTATACCAATCTAATGTGTAAATGCCACCATCTGTTAATGTTCTTGTTCTTTGTTTCCTCCTCAAACACCTAGTCTTTTAGTAACCTGGTTAGTGCACCCTACTCACCTAAGCATGTTTTAACTAAACAGTTTATATACATACTGTACACACATTGCAGGAAAAAAGTAAATGGACACTATTGCAACATTGTGAGATAATGGACATGTGAATAACTCCTGGACATCTTGTGCACCTCCTTAAAAGTCTCAAGCTGATCACATGGATAAATCTTCACCCTTTCAGGCTGATCCTAGTCTTTCTGCGTACGATCAGAATTACAACTTGGAGGAACTTTGAACTTATTACAATTCAGAATCATGGTATTGATGTACTGTATGGGTTTGTAATTCAGTCCGTACAGACCCACAGAAAAACTAGTATTCAGTTGAAGTTATTCATTTGTGGCCATTATTCATTTTCAAAACTTTATAACTTTTACAAAAAGTTTACAGCTTTTAGCGTTTTAGCTGTTGGCTTTGACTGTGGCTGTAACTGATCATCTTGTACAGAAAGGCAACCCAAACAGAGAAAATGCCTGGCTTGCTTTTCTTATCCTGCCCGTAAAAATGAATCTTTGTGGTCTGTGGTTCTGTAGAAGAACTTTGTTGTTAATGAAAATGAGAATTATGCATAACCATTTTTTTCTTTCTTTCCAGCAGTACAATGTAAAAAAATGAAAACGGATTTGGTTTTGAGTTGCCCCTAATAGTGATTGTATTTGAGGAAATGTCCTTTTACACAATTCTTGCTCATTTTGGGGACATAGGTGTAAAATCAATTGCTATTTTAAACTGGAATACGAACAAAATGTGATAATATGCAATAAATAAAAACACCAATTCTTGCCAACAGGATTTCAAAGAGTCGTGTGCTCGATTGTGAGACAGCTAATAATGACTCATTGCACAAAGGTATTTTAAGTTGCTGTGCAGAGGTAAAGTATCACTTGAAACTAGTTAAAGAATATTTTTTTCCATACTACCTCCGTACCCTTGCTGTTCTGCATGACTTGTCTGCTTCATGCTCTGCATGACTCATGAAGACTTAGCTACCAGATGAAAGTTTTTGTTTGCCCCTATGTATTGTCTGCCTATAATCTTGGTGTTAAGACGCTCTCCGTTTTAATAGAAAGAGGACCTGACCGACCTTTCATTTTGTCATTGCAGAATGTAGACATTACCAGAGAATCAGAAGAGGCTTTGGTAACTGTCCCAGATCATATATAAAAAATGGACTGTGAATTTGGAATGAAGACTGATGAAGAATCTGGACTTTAACAACTTATTTTTAGTTCACATACTTTTACCTCTGTTATCATTTTACTCTTTTTATTTTTTAAACTAGTTTTTAATTTTGTAAGTGGTGCTGGAATATCAATGAACAGATCTGGTACAGCCCGAAGTGTCGCTGGGTCTGGATATTTCTTTGATTTTACAAACATTTTTTATACATATTTTATACAGCCTCTTTAAAGGGTTTTACACATGGATTTCTTCCCTGCACATTGTTTGTCCCCCATTATCAATTCAAGATTTTAGAGGACCGACAGAGAGATTTTCACCCACAAAGAAATCCACTAAGCCTTTTGTTAAGTCTTAACCGCAGTCGGTCAGTATAATATATTCTGTATTGTTTATGGGATAGAATGTTTCTGTTTCTGCCACTGAAAGTAAAGAACTGACTTTAAAAAGAAATACTGTGCTCCTATTATAAATAAGGAACAATATAACACATCATTTTATATAGCAGTAGGGATGTACAGTTCATGCTTAATAGTTATTCTAGACTTCATGTTAGCCTCTTTGTACCACTGTCATAAAACAGTAAAGACCATCAGCTAAATCCATAGCCCACTGGAGCAACATTGATGACTTTTCCAAAATAGCCAACACCCCGCGACACTGACAGGCTGTTGCATCTTTACCGATGTGCCTCTAACACCCTGGCCAGGATAGTCCACTGTCTGGGCATGAGGGCAATCCTGTCTCATAGCCCCTGCAATTACAACAGTGTCACGCATGTCGGTCAGCACCCAATAAAGTTAGTGAACAAGAGGTACGTCTGGAATTGCAAAAAGGGAAGATATAGTGAGATGCATTTAAAACACTGTTGAGTATTGGAACCAATGCCTTTTTAATGCTTCTCTGTATATTATGGTAATGTACTTTTGTAACTGTTGGAATCTTAATCTGTTTAAGTTAAAAAAAGGCTTGCTGTAGGCACTCTTGAGTCATTCTGAGCCAGGGATCCATTACAAATGAAACTCAGGTAATAGTCCACAAAGTTTATAGCAAAAGTGAAGTGGCTTGAACTGTGACCTTCCACCACTAACAAAAACATTTGTCCTGCTACTGTAAGTGCAGATGTACATGTCCCCAGACAGGTTTTGGGACCTGCTGTTAAAAATACTACTGAAGACTGTTATTTTCATGTCTGTGTACAATCAATATAGCAGAAAATAATATTGGGAATGTGTAAGTGCAGCCACTTAGTAAAAAGCTGTGTAATGCCTATGATGTATAATCCAGTACGCTGTTTCCCAGTCCTTGTCTTACACTACTTTTGTCACTTCTGGTTTTTATTCCATCTGAGTTATTATTCCAGTAAAGTTCCTGATGACCAGATGATCAGTTTCCCATTTGTGGTAATTTCAGGAAAATACCTGTTGGCTTTCTAGACAATTAATTTCTAGACAATCTCATTAATTTATTAATGATCAATTAATGAGATGCACACACATGTGTGAATGACATTGTCATTACTAGAATTCTCAGTTCTGCATTTGGTTTATTTCCACAAATTCATTGAATTAGTAAACCTAACTGAAGGGAGATCTACATCCAAGCATTTGGCACACTTTACATGCTGATTTGTTACATGTTTAATAATTTATCATTTAAATAATTGTTTTAAAGCTACAAGCAATCAGTTCACTGAAGAGCTTGGCGAATAAGGTTCAGTTGGTATGGAACCCAGAAGAGACAGGAGCTCCAGGATCAGGATTGGTAAACAATGATCCAGTACATTAATAATTAAAATAAAGTACCATATTCCTAAACCTGCTGACAGCACTGTCACCTAATACACAGTAAAGAGTCCCATTACAAATGACTAAAGTGACATAACAGAGATACACAGTAGTTCTGTATATTTGTATTCTCTGATGTTTTAATAGAGATTACAGAGGCATTCTGACTCTACAGTCTATTATTCTTTTCTGGAGGTAATATTTGAAAAGTTTTAGCCTGCCAGGTATGTAGGCCTGTATGTGGGATTTGTGTTGTTGAATGTGCTAGATTATTTATATATACAGTATATGGCTGCATGTAATGATTCTTTGACAATTCATATGCTTTCCAGGAAAGATTATAAGTGGCTTAAACAAGTGTGATTAAACTGTTTAAACTGAGAAACAGTATTGGTATCAGTGTCAGAGCCTTGGGAAGATATTGAAGAAAGTGTTGCACCTGATGATACAATTAAGGTACGCTGGACAAACACATCGGATGTTCCTTACAACTGTTACAGAAAGAAAACCAGTACAATAAACTTCTAGAATAAAAAAAGCCTTTTTTAAAAAAAATAATTTTAATAGAGCAGCAATATACAGTAAATTTTCGTGCCCAGTGGGCTGAAGTTCTCATTGTCCTAATCTAGTGCAAAATATGGAACAATCAGAGTGTTAAAGGACAATCATATACTTTATTTCATTCAATTAAACAACATAAACAGTTACCTATATACAGTAGTTTCCATTTGAATGTTAGAACTTTATTAAACCCTTTTCATTTAATAGATCATGTTACCCTACTAAAAACTTTGACAGGTTTGCATATAATGGTTATATGATTAACATATTTAACATCAAGCATTAATCTCGCAGACCATGCATTTGTGAGAATAAGTCATGTTATGTAATGTAGACTCTGTGTTGCACAAATACCCTTCTTGTTCAAAGTGTGTTAAAAGCACAGCACAAAACAGCAATTTCAATTCAATTTGATGAATTTAAAAAGACAAAAATAAAACTAAAGTAACTGTGGAATGCATCCCTACTACTGTTCACATTTTATAACGCAAGAAGTGATGAACAGATGAACTGCGTGCAGTCCAGTGATTTCCAAAGTTTCTTTTTAAATCTAAAAGCCAGGAAAATGACAGTGTTGTTTGTCTTGGAGAATTGCATTCTTTTAAAATAAGGAAGGAGGGCTAAATAAATGTCAGAGCTTTCAAATGTAAAAATGAGGGGGTGTACTGAACATTAATGTTAATTACATTTGTCACTGTGGTTCTTGTAACTGTTTTGTAGAATAAAAGTAGTGAAGAGCCCCTGCTGTGCTGAACTTCTTGGAGGGGAAAGGGGACTTCACAAAGAAAAAGAAAAATATCCCTCTTGGTTATGACAGCACATGAAAGGGCATTGCAGTTGAGAAGAAGTGATAACAGGCATCCCATTTCACAAAAATCAATCTTCAAGTAAAAGCCCTGTTTGCAGGTCTAACTGTATTTTCAAAAATTAAAAAAAAAACATTCTATCTGAGCTGGGTGGAGACTGATATACTTTTAAATTTGTACTTGGTTGCACAGGTTTTCGAAAATTGTCCTTAAATAAGTGTAGTAGAACACAAACTAGCACTGGACTGATGGGCTCTTTTCAATGTCCTCAGAATTAATTATCCCCTTTCTGCCCATTTTTGTGTGCTCACATCTTTTGTAGATTTTTTTATATGAATAAAGTATTGAAAGATGTCTAAATAGACTTCACACTAGGGCCAGAGGTGCAGTAAAGTCATTTGTCTAACCCATGAATCTGCTTTTTCATACTTTAACTAAGAATGTCATAATGTATTTGGAAAAAATTAGAATCTCACACCTTTGCCATGCATCCTGAAGATGACCTGTCAACAGTTTGTACAGTTCTTCAGGTGTGAAGAAGGCTTCACAGCTGGAATGTTGTGTTTCTTTTCTTGTTTTTGCAGCATGAAATAAACCTTTACTTGTTCTTTTGCAGCCTACGCATGATGACACAGCTACACAGCTGAACCAAAATGTCAATAGCACAATTTCAGTTTTCACATGATGAGTTGAGATCTTACGCAAACCTGCTTCAATTCAAATTATTTTAAACAACGTATTGAAATGCTCCCTGCTACGGTAAAAACTTTCATGACAGACCTAGCAAGGATATAGAGAATCAGATTCCATTTACGTAAAACAAGAACTTCAGGAAGACTACAGCAGAATATAAAGTAGTCCAGGAAGCTCCGAAGATTCCTGTGGTCAAATCTAAGGTCCTATTTTATTTTTCCAAGACTAGCAAACAGAAGAGCCAACTTGGAGTTGCTGGCCTTTGACTCTGCAGTGGAACAAAAAGTTATCTGGAATGTATAACAGAGAGGCTGTGAAACTTATTTACTCACCTGCTCCGGGCAACCGCAAATCCCTGCCATATTGAAATTGGGTCCTCTGCATACTGTGGAAACTGTCATCCACTTTTCCCTCAACACCTCCGTACCTACGCTAGTATAAACATCAGCCTTCTGCGTGAATGACTGCGTCAGGCCCTGCATAGTGCACATAGTCAAATTAACAGACACTGCTGTGTTTGCACCATCTTGGTTCCGGGTAGCCAATATTTTAGACAGCAGGGCTGTATAATCAATCTGATTATTATAACATCCACTTTAGCCTACCCTGTACTCAGACTGTGAAACTATCATTTTCCCTTTCCTTTTATTTCTCATTTATCTTTCTGCTTAAATTGGGAGTGGGAAACCAGGAGTCTGCTCCACTGCTTAGATTTCATTCGACTGGAGCTCATGGCACATTTCTTTTGTGAAATTTAACAAATGAAAATTTAGCAAAGGACTGCATCCAGGTTTACACAGGGATGTTTTAAGAGACCTACAGTCTCAGTTGTCATAACTCACAAAATGTTTCTTCTCTTCCACTTCTCTTCCGCAGGTCTTTCCTCCCGGCGGCTGTCAGGGTGTATAACGCTGCCCTAGGCTAGGACTTTTAGCCCTTCATTTGCTCCTCTATGGACAGCATGTTTACTCCATTGTACTTTTTGGACAATCAGTCTGTATAAACCTATGCACATTTTGCACATATTTTATTGTTTTTACAGTGACTATGATCAGCACATTTTGCACACACCTATGTATTTATTTATTTTTATTTATCTTGTTTGTCTTTTGTTTTATAACTATTCTGATGTCTGTTTTGCATGTCTTGGGCTGGACTGCTGTAACACATCAATTTCCCTACGGGATTAATAAAGTATTATCTATCTCACCCACGTTTTTTATAGTAATAAAAGCAGTCCATACTTAATGTTGATAACGTTTAGCATAAACTGTGGATTATCCACCCAACTCATGGAGTCATAATTGTTTTTTTAAACCATTAAGAATTAGATCAAGTTTGATTTTTTGATTCACTGTGTGTCACAGACAAGGAAAGTGAAGTGTATATAAGCGATCAAGTTCTTGGTGTGAGAACTAAATGTCCCAAATGACAATTTGCATATAACTCACAGCTGTGCCCCAGAGCACAATATTTTTCTAAAATGCAAAGGAACAATAGGTTTATTCCATGCTGAAAAAAAGAAAAAAGAAAACACAACGTTTCGGCCGTGGAGCCTTCTTCAGGTGTGAGGACCTGAATACACTTCAATTAAAATAAACAATTTCATTTAGGTTTGGAACCGTTTAGGTTAGACAGTGATGTTAGCAACTCAAAACACTTACTGTATCACTACATTGAAATCATCTTATGTGAAGTGATGTTAAGAAAAATTAAAAGCCATTTTCAGTAGCTCACCTCGACTCGCGATTAAGTGGTTTGTGAAAGGAATGCCAAGCAGATGTTTCTTCCTGGAGTCTTGTGATAATTCACTGGATGAAATTTAGCAGAAGTCTGCTGTGCCAAGATCTTGCAACATGAGTAGCTTGTGAGACAGTAGGTTTAACTCGGAGGTGTTTATAAGAATCTGGGAGAAGGAAAAAGAACTGGAAGGAGAAATACCTCGGTGTTTAGCAAAATTGGTGCAAATTAAGCATACTGGGAATACATACTAATAACACCAATATGTGTAAATTCTCAATTTAGCACAATGCTATTTAAAACGGTGATGAATGCATTTCAGTCACATGGATGGAAGAAATGATACCCCAGCGTTCTTCACTCCTCTGTTACATTAAACGCTTGTGCTGATAGCAGTTTTTAAATATTTTAGTTGCCATCATTAATACTTCTCTCATCACAGTTATATTTACAATAGCCGGCAGCCTTGATACCATTTTGTTATTACACTTGCCGCTTAAAACAGTAAACAGTATGTTGATTTATTAAAGCTGGACTGCAATGAAAAAAACCTAGCTCCTGGCAGGCAAAAACATTTGCTGGCCCTTGCTTTTATATCTGCCTTTCATTCACTTTGGCATGGCAGGGTAACCTCACAAATAACATGCAGATTTCATTGGGTAATTTCCATATGTGAAAGCTTACTGTTAAGTCTCACCATTTTATATTAACCAAAAAGGCAGATGTTTCTCAAATTTTACCTGAGGTCAAACTGAGGTGCCTTTGTAAGCATACACAAAACAAGTCTTCAGAGTGTTGGATGAGCTGAACATTGCATTAAAAACTAAATGAAAAGAAGTCTTCCAGAGTATCCAAACATTTATGAACACAATAAGGATAAAAAGCAACTGATAAATTTAAAAATGATTCCTAAAGGCACAAAATTTGAACATTTTGATCTATTCCAAAGTTTAGAATTTCCAATTAATAATGATATCAAGGATGAACAGTTTATAGAACATCTCTTAATCGTACAAGACGTTACCAACGAATTCAGACCCTTCCTATAATGTCGCATTTTATGAAATTATGAAATGATGCTTACAGTTTTTTAAAACTTAATATTTTATTCAAAACTTGAATGAATTCAAAACTTCTGTGCACTAGATTTGCTCAAGCTCTCTCAAGTTGCTTGGGTATTGCTATATAAACAGCTGTAAAACTGCTATTACTGTATATGGACAGTTTGACTTTGCCACTCAAAGACATTCTTTTTAGTTTCATACAAATTGAGCAGCATTTGCTGTATTATTGGAATGTACGGAGCAGATTTGTACACAACAAATATGACGTAACAACTGGTGTAGGGTCTAAATAAATGATATTCAGTGGTTGAAATTATCTATTTAATGTGGATTAATTTCGTGTACATGACAAAGGTGAGGAGATTTACACTGAGATACAAATGCACTCTGTGAATCGATACTAAAAAAGAAAAATCGATTAACACTTTCTAACCGACACAAATAACAGAATGATCTTTGCTTCAAGGAATTGTAGAAAATGCATGCAAATATTAATATCTTAACTCCCAACATTCAAAACCTTTACACACAGATGAGACTCAAGCAGAGCACCAAATGTCTGAAGCTTTATTTGTAGTGAGACCAAAAATTGAAGAGCATTCCACTCACACTTTGAAATACAGAAACAACTGAACAGAACAGTATATACATCCAAAAATAAAAAGACCAGACCTCAATTGTTTAATTTTCCTCTTTCAATTTCCCCTTCTTTAAGCTTTGTATTACTTTTTCCCTTGCTACCAGTATTTGCTTAAGCTGGGGGTTGAAGAATACAAGTTACAACTCCTGTCCTGGTATCACAGGTATAAGGTACTAAAAACAATACAACATAAAAAAATATCAATACTAAAATATTTACAGTTCTACAGCTTGAAACATTAATGTTGATTAGGTCACTGTATGAGTTACAGTGGCAATGGGCCCCTTTTCCTATAAAAACATCTCTCTCCATGTATTTCTGAATATGTTCATTATTATTAAAAAATAAACTGACATTGAAATATGACATCGCATCTTCCAAAAGATTGATAGATCAGGTTCCCGTTTTAAGCAATACCCTATAGAGCTGAAATATTGTAGAAACTGGGATATTGGTAAAAAGAAACATTTAAAATGGATTAAAGTGAGGCTACTTGCATAGAAAATAAGCTCAATTTGGTGAAGAAAGTATTCACATGTATTCAGAGCTCACTCATCCCTGTGGCAATTCAGAGGTATAAATGAACCATGGAACAACCCTCCACTCATTTAATCACATTTTAACTGATAGGCGAGACTCCATTCAGCAGACACACCTATACAGTCTCCCAGCATCTATCTCGATGTTCCCTCTGCCTGTGTTGCTTCCTTGTGCTGAGTGGCCCAAGTCTGGGGGTCCTGTTCGTGCAACTGAGCCAAAATCGAAAAAGAAAGCCAAATGAGCTCTGGTCATCAATGCAAGACTGCAGCAGCATTTAAGGGTATTTAAGGTCCATTTGAAAATAAAACAGTTTTTCAACCTTTACTCTAAGCATTATGTTTAAACAAGGCATTTTGAGTTCATATTAATAAATCTATAAACCACACAAAATGCTTATCAGAAAATCAAAAGTTGATTAGGTACGAGTTAAAAATGAGTTTGTCCAAAGACAATGGTTTGTGTGGGCACTGGAGAAAAATAACGAGCAATATGTAATTCAGTAATAAAATTGTTAAAGAAGGCAATTTTCCTTCTAGAATTATTTTGTCACATTTTATTAAGAATGGTTGTCTTTACCTGGAGCAGCCAGACTGCTCGTGCTACATGACAGTATTACCAGGTGACTATCAGAGTTCAGACAGTTCAGTGATCAGGTTGAAATGCAGTCAAAAATATTGTGCGAATGAGGGAGGAGACCAAGATATAACTGGCTCATATTTGGTTGCATTCATTTCTGGAATTTGTGGATATGATAAAAGTACATTTTAAAATTAATTGCTATACTTGCAAAAGAAAATGTAAACATTTTTAGCCTGTATAAATGCTCAAGCATATAGCATTTTACCCTCACACCTGAAGAAGGCTCCACGGCCGAAACGTTGTGTTTTCTTTTTTCTCAGCATAGAATAAACCTACTACTTGTTCCTATAAAGCATTTTATATGTCCAAATGCAAACACAAACCAGAGGCAAAGCAGAAACTAAAGGATACTTTAGGACTTTTGGGTGTGGTAGAGTATGTTGTCCAGTTTAAATTTTATTTGAAGACAGCACAGATACTTATCCTACTGTACTGTATATACCTGTGCATATACAGTCAGTGAGAACTGACCAAAAATGTCCTTTAAGGCTCCTAAACAAAGGCTGGTATTAATTCAATCTATATTGCTTAGTTAAAATATCAACAAAAAGTAACCAAGAAGTAATATTTAACCCTTTAATCAAGGTACATTATTACCTGAGCCACAAGTGTCAGCAGTTTGAGCTTGGAGACTTCTTTATCGGCTCTCAGTCCCCAGCGGAATTCAAACTCCAGAGGCTCCGTGTGTGGGATTCGAGCGTATTCCAGATATCTGATACAGAAAAAAAAAAACATTAGGAGCACAGGATTCCCAGCTCCATTTAATAGATTTTTTTTAATTCAGCAGTTACACCTATGAACAATAAACGCTGTGCAAAACACTGACAGTATATCGAGATTTGTCATCGAGAGACAGCAGGGGTCAGCAAAATAATTACGTATGAAAGTCATTTTTACGGTATACTAGGTTTGGAATTGTGAATCAGCATGTCTTGGCTCACTTGCAAGTCATCTTTTAACAGGTCAGGCAATTTTACACCACTGCGTGTGTAATCCTGGACACAGTCAATGAGGAGGACTCAAGCACTGGCCCAGACTGAATTCCTATAACATCCAGTTCTTTAGCTTTCTATGCAGTGACATATAGCTGCTGGCTATATCACAATTGGCAACTCATGGAAGCTAAGAAGGTATGAGCCTGGCCAGTACCTGGATGGGAGACCTCATAGGAAAAGCTAAGGATGCTGCTGGAAAAGTGTTAGTGGGACCAGTAGGGGGCGCTGATCCTGCAGAGTGACAGTCCTAATGTCCATTGTGATGGAGACCCTATACTGTAAAAAGGGCACTGCTCTGTGGATGAGATGTAAAGCTGAGGTCCTGACTCCCTGTGGACATTAAAAATCCCAGGTCCTTTCTTGAAAAGAGTAGGGGTGTTACCCCAGTGTCCTGGCCTAATTTTCCCCTAGCCTTTACTATTCATGGTCTCCTAATAATCCCCATCTGTGAACTGGCCTTTGATCAATACAGTTCAGCAGCTCTCTTACAAAATGTTCCTATAATCTTTTCTTGTCTGTATCATGCCTTCCACCCCAGTAGCACCCTATGACACCTGAGATAATGAAATGGTAGAATTGCTTTTGATTGTCAGATACCACACATACGGTTTGTGAACTGGTAGAGAAGCAATTATTTCTAGTCCTTCATGATTTGTTTTCAGTGTAAGTAACCATTTTTAGTACTAACAGCACAGAATTCAAACTTAAAGCCACTGACTGAATGAATGAAGTCTACAACAAACAGTATAGTCTAGTTTTGGGTCTTGATTTAAAAAAAAATCTGAAATGAAATGTACTGCCATGAAGGATACAAGATGAGCCAACCTACTTTAAGCTCCCTGTTTGCTCCTGGCAGTGGTGTTGCTCTCTGGTGTGGTATAAACAGGCAGCCTATAGTCTGCAAGACTCCCGCTCTGAACACACCAACTGGTGGGATTTGAACCCACAACCTCTTAGACTCTACTACAGTGGAGAATTCCTCTGAGCCACTGGAGAATGGGATCTGACAGGGTGTGAATGGGTCTTTAATGATGGGGGGGCAGGGCAAACAAAAGGCACAGATCTTTACTTCAGCGTTTCAGTACATGACCTAAAAAGACATGCTTCATATTCACGCAGGTAAGTGTTTACGGCATGACAACATCATGAAAAAGTTTTACTCACTTTTGCCTGACAAACTCTTCAGTTATCAGCTTCTTCACATCACCAAAGTCTTTATGCCTCTCCCTGCAGAAACAATTGATTTATTCCCTGGCAGTGGAATTTCTATTTAAATGCTTCTGTCTTTGTTTGCTTTGCTTTTTTCTTAATTACAACAATTACCTTTGATTACATTTTATTCAGCTGTACAACGTGTGTAAAACATATTTATCATGTTAACTAGTCATCTAAATTAATGATAATAGCATTCAACGTCAACTACTGTATAGCTGATCATTTCATAGACCACTTTTTGCTTTGCTTAACTTTGTCTACATACCCTTGATCTACTCTTAGCTTCTTTAGTGTGCTCCAGATCACAGCTGTGGTGAAAAGACATGAAAAACAAGAAACGTAAAAGAGCATTTATATATATGAAATAAAAAGAGTGAACTCTTAAATGCTACCTCACATGTAAAAGTGAAGAAAACACGACGAAGCAACATGTTACAAGGACAGGAAGCCCAACCTATTTTCTCCATCAAACCCTTAATATTACATTTCACACTGCAGTTGAACACTCAGATGCTAAACTATAGCCCAGTATCTTAACACCTGTAAATAATTTAGCCTTTTCGTGCTCCTGGACCTCTAAGCACAGCACTGGCACCTTCTTGTGACATGAAAAATTTAACATGCGCATTTACAATGTAATCCCTTGTTATACAAGCTTAATTTGTCCCTCAAAAACTGCTTGTAAGGTGAAAACTATAGCACAAATTAAATTCTCATTATTTCCCATGTTATAATCCCCAGTTGGTTTCAGAATTTAAAAACATTCCCTCAGAACACCTTAATACAGCACAAAAAGGTGCCTAAGTATGAAAACTATTATTCATGGTTAAATATTTGAGTAACATGCTTAAGGTCATTAGCTGATGCATGAACAATGTTTTTTTCCTATCAACACTCCTACTCACTTACAGTACAATCGTTACATTGTTACAGTTGTTACGAAATGCATAAACATTAGATACTATATGCACCTAACACACGTAACCCTATTCTAAAAGTTAAAATGTAATAAAAAAATTAAAATTAAAATTTCACATCTGAGAAATGAGGAATCTTGCCAATGCTTTAGAAGAGCCCAACTCGTAAGTGTGAACATCGTTAAATGAGAAAAATTAGTAGGAATCACTACGTCTCAAGTACATGAAAACTCATATAGTGGTTTCTTGCATAGCAAGGGATTACTGCATCTCAGAAATAGAGAAAACAAACAGCGGAGAGGGACATGACGCCTTGAAGTCTGCAGTGATGCTGAAGCACTGTTCGTGCTTCCAGTGAAGACTGCAGCACTGAATATACTGGTGGGGAGGTGGAGCAGCAGATGGAGTTCAGAAGTACATTTAAAACCATTTATCATCTTTAAAAGAAGACTTTGAATTTACTCAAACTACCCATGGCTAAGTATGGAAATGTCTGCTGCATGACATGAAACTTAGTCCAGAGAAAATATCAGGCATAAGATTGGCTAAAGAGTGGGAGACATGCCACCATCGCCCACATGTTAAAAGAAAGAAACAGGATAAAGGTTGCAGAATATGCGTGAACCAAGACAAAAATAACCACATCTAGTATTTTGGAGTTGCTAAATGTGATCATTGATGATGGTCAGCATTAAATGGTCAATCTGAACAAATATCTGCCACAGCCAAAGATTTTCACACACTTTAGAAAAAAAGCTAAAGGTCATGAACGTTATAGTTTTGAACATGAAATTGTTTGGAATTGATATAGGACAGGCTTGGCATTCCAATTTTGCAAGCTGAAACATTCAGCAGCACACTCACAGTACTTAGAAATTAGGATAAAATTGTCTGATAAGATAGTACAGTGTGCTCCTGAAATCTGGCTAATGCTAGACGCGGTCACTAGGCTGAACAAAACAATTGTATTGATTGCGTTACATACTTGTTCATATCTTTTTTTAAATCAAAATGTTTAAGACATGATTTTATGAAAATGATGTAAGGCCTGTAATATACAAATTAAACATCGCTTAACACTAGGCTATGGATGTCACTGCACTCCTACATTCTGACCTTGCCATACAGAGCAACTGCAGCTGAGCTCATTCAATACTGAGCCACTGAAGAGACTACAGCCCAGCACTGCAAGAACAAACTCCTGACAAACTGAGGCACAGAGTTCTCACCATAGGCCAGACAATGTGCAAGGATACATACACTCTTTCACTACACCACCCCTCATAAAGATCACAGCCAGGATGACAAACAGAAGGCCAGTCTTAGGTGTTCCTGTGCCCCTGAAACAAGAAAAAACTCACAATTGAAAGGCAGTTAGTTCAAACAATATTCTCCGATATAACTAGTTTCAAACTCTCAAAGCTGCCACTGCAATTTAGTCCAGCATGGTGAACCACTCTGCAATAACACTTGAGCACTAAAAATTAAGGTTTGTCCATCCTTGTGAGCTTTTAGTGAAACTGCAAGGTTAAAAATAAATGGCATAAGAGTAATAAAGATAATTTGATCTCACATGCCCACTGGGTCCCCTTCCACATGTTCTAGGTTCTTAATGAGAATGTAAATGTGATTCTTAGAATCAATTTCCACTAGCTTGAGGCCAAACACCTGCAGAAAATAAAGAACACAAGTTAACTCTCTTTCACTAGGCAATGAAAATAAAACCACAAAGGATATTATTACCGGACATTTTTAACTTACAACTGATTTCTTCGTAGTTTGCATGCCCATAACAGTGTGCATTATCTTTTGTGAAATGCTCTTTGTTTAGGTCTAAATACTTAACATGTACAGTGGAAAATTATCAACCCATAAGAAATCTTTAATATGCAAGTACAGGATACAGTAATATTCTTACACTGCATCTCAAGTTCATCAACAGAACAACTTAATAAGCCTTATTATGAGAAGTGTTAATACAGATTGATTAAAATACAGAGATTTACATTTGACACCAAACAAGTTTTAAATGGTGTTAAAATGAATACCACATAGTAAAGAGGATTTTCTTTAAAATGTAAGCATTTAAACAAGCAAACATTGCCTATGTGTTCAGATTGATTTATTGCACATTCATGCAAAAATGGTTGCTATAAGCTACAATGTAACCAGATAAAAAATTAATCTGGTTACCTTAAAAAAACAATTCATAAGCATTTTTCATTAAGAATGCAAGCAGAACCATTTTTGGCTCTTTATATTTTTCTGTTTAAACCCCCACCCCCTCCAATAAGTTATTAAAATGCCAACAGTCACCTGCTCAAATGTCCTGTTGACTCGCTTGATTATTTCAGGGTAGATATTCTTGTATTCCTTAATCACCTGCCTCACAATATCTGTAAGAAAGAAAATGACAGATATAGAACACACAAAAAACTGTATATCTGCAGATCTTAGCACGATGTCTTGTCTCAATGTAAGTCTTTGATGAAACATCAACCTTAAAGGTTACTTTTATCAAAGACAAACAAGTGTAATTGCCAAGTACCAAATAAATCATTAAATCTCAACTGGAGGAAGCCACTTAATTAAAAACATACAAAACAATTTAAAAATCACTCTTGAATTCAGTACAGTGATCATTACAGATTCACTATTTGGATTAAGAAGTAAAGACAGTATAGGTTTACTGAAGAAAAGCAGGCAGAGAGATTTTTCCATGGGTGCAGACAGGTAGGTGTGGTTGGTTGCTGGAAGAAGGCTTATTAGGGATAGTCCTGTTGAATAGTTAACCTCTGAGATTTTACATGCTTACCAGCTCGTTTGATAGGCACCTTCTTCTGGTCCTTTATTAAGATATACTGCACAACCTCAGCCACCTAGGACAGAAAAAACAAAAAAAACTTACTGTGGTCAGCAGGGGTCTTTACAACTAGAAACCAAATATTCTGTAACAGTGTGCAATGTAAGTGGAAAATCACATTGGAGCAATAAACTCAAAGCAGCAAGGTAATAAAACCTCTGGAAAATTCTCAGATTAGGCACAGTCTGATTTTACTGAGGGCTTAAAAACACCACATATGATGGCAAGGATTCCAAAAATATCCAACTGGTTTTTAGTGTTGTAATATTATAAATGTTTTTATAAGACTATTGTGGTATATTAGACTCTAAGACTTTGTGAGCAAAGAAAGAAATATGAAATACAAAAGTGCAATCGTAGCACCATAAGCAAAACACATAAAAGAATGGTTATGTCTCTTGAGATCAATCCATTATATAGCATACTGTATGTCAAACTGCACCACATATAGACAGAACACTATCAACTCAGCTTTAACAAAGAGGGTTTTTCAAATCTCAAGACCACCCACTTCATCATGGCAGAAATTACTACAGAAAAAAGGAATGGTTCATTGGTATTTAGGAATAGTGCCTAAATACTCCCTTCATTCTAATGAACAATTACAAATAAATGAAATGTAGGTACAACTACTATTGTTAAACAAAATATTAATCACAGAGAAGCACTACTTCCTTTCTTCAAACAAAAATCAAAATGTTCCTGTACATGACATCCAAAGGCCCTGACCACTCTACCTTTTGGTCAACTTGAGTGGGAGTCAGGTGCTCCAGACCCCTCTGGACCTGTGAGGATGTGGGCTGGGTGAAGGACACGTCATCATCTTCATCTTTACTCTCGGTGTGCTGAGACTGGGGTAAGAACAGAGTAGAGACCAGTGTTAGACATGACTATATTTATATAACTAAATGTTACTAGCATTATCAGTTTACTTGAATTATTACTTAAAGCCTCCACTGGTGTTTCTATTAAAACAACTTATACATAATACAACTTAGTCTAGAAGAGAATAAAACTAGCTCATTTTTTATCTTTGATTCACAATCACAACAACTCAGGGTAAACTACAAGTGAACAGCCAGTATAAAGTGCTGTAGTTGCCAATCCACATCTACAAATCACATCTCACTGATTCCTTGTGATGAACATCCCTTGCTCTTGTCTCTACATCCTGAAATCTAAAAGGCTACTTTTGTCATGCTACAAAATACATCTCTAGCAAGATTAGCAAAGACTCAAATTTCAGTTGAAGATAGACTTCGTTTCTGGATAAGGAAGGAAAACAATTAAATGAAATTCAAGTTAAATTTTATATTGTTTTATTTTATAATATTTGTTTTGAGGACAACAAAATGATACAACATAACTACCACTGCAAATCAAGTATTCAGAGGAGTATATTATAATTATTTTACTTTTTTCCCCAAAAATCAAACGGCAGAGGTGTTAAACAAATTTCTAAGTTTATTACCATTGCATCTTGAAGGCAGTGTAAATTCACAGAAGAGATGGTGCATTCCATGATGCTGTTAACCTTCTTTACCATCCTTAGATTGTAGGGTGTATTTAAACTGACCTGACTTACCTTAATATTCTCCCAATTGACAAAAAACACCAATACTACACCAAAGAAATTATTATTATTGTTTAAACAAAACAGTAAAGGGGAAATATTTATATTCATAGGCTACACAAAACATTTTAAGTAACTTGATTTACTGACATCTCTACTTTAAAGGCTAGTACCTACATTACAAACTTTTACAATGAGTTGGGCTAACGAATTGAGCTTCTAATCAAAGACTATTCTAATTCAGCCATACTCAAGAAGATTTTTTTCCTGCAAGAAATCCACTTACCCTAGAGGCTGTGCCCTGTGAACTCTGTCTTGCTGAAACCCTTTTCCTGAATTGTGACATCATGAAATCTGAAAATAAGAAAACAAAAAGCACTGTACACAAAAATGACGGAGTCAAATATGAGCTTCTATTTATATCTAGACCATTAGCTATGACGTTTCAACATACACTAATACGAGCTTTTTATATTACGTTCAGGAGCAAGGAATATTAAAAAAAAACTTCCAATTTAACAGTAGCAGTCGCAACATGTTACTATGATTCACACTACAAATCATGTAAACTATACTCATACATTAAGAAACCTGTATATTATTTTGCTAACGCTACATGGAGCAAAAACAAAAAAAATAACTTACCTTTATCTACAATTTTAGAAATGTAAAGTTTAGCCACTTCTTTAATATTTAAGCATAACTATCTTGCGCCTTCCTACCCAAGCGGCGCGGTTTAATTACGACACGATCGCGTTAAAGTGACATCAGAGGATTAGTTGGATTCTCACGTGTGAAAAGTAGCTGCGTTCGCTTTGCACTAGAGAATGTTTGACGCATCACGTAGCGGACTTGAAAGATACAACTGCAAGAATCTACATCGTACGATAGTGAAAATAACAGTGATTATTACTGTACTGTAGCTACCTACTGTTACATGTAATCATGGTAGGCAATAATGAAATCTAATAATCGAAAAAGTAATATTTAATTTTCAGCCACATTGTGTTACATTTTTCAAAAGCAAATAAAACAATAACGATCTCCCCATTTCAGCGCTTCCACCAACCATACTATCGGTAGTTTCTGATCCGTGCAAAGAATTCCCTTTACTACAATCAGACTGCTGCAATAAAAACAACGTGATCACAAGCTCAGGGGAAAAGTTCCATCTTCCTCTGAGGCTCGGAACTCCACAATGTACAGTATGACGTTGCGATTGCCACATGTCCACCACAGTGTGGGTACCCTCATGCTTCATCTGTGATATGGCCACACTCTGGACAGGTGTTGTAAGGCAAATGTGTGGGCACAGTAAAGACACTGGAGGTAAGTGAAATATTACTGTCCTGCACGATACATTACCCTCCAGGGGTTGGCTGAAGAGGAGGTCTACAAAGGTCCACCATTCCAGTCCAAAGAGCTCTGAAGCTGATTTTAGAACAGTGAATTTCAGCACTGTGTTCCAATAGGAATTATATTTGGACATCATCTAACAGCCTGATCATGACCTCTGGAAGCAGCTCAGTGATCATGGAAGCTCTTTCTTAGGACACCTTAGAGGAAAGACACACCTGACGTGATGTTCTCTTCTGAGGAGAAGTCCCAGAATGTCTATGCCCATGAATTGCTCATGCCTGCTTCATTCCTGGAATGGGTCATAGGAAGATGTGCCAGCAGCCATATCACCCTGCAACTCACAACTGGCAGCTCACTGAAGCTAAGCAGGTGTGAGCCTGGTCAGTACCTGGATAGGAGACCTCCTGGGAAAAACTAAGGTTGCTGCTGGAAGAGGTGTTAGTGGGGCCAGCAGGGGGCGCTCATCCTGTGGTCCATGTGGGTCCTAATGCCCCAGTATAGTGATGGGGACACTATACTGTAAACAGGTGCCGTCCTTCAGATGAGGCGTAAAACCGAGGACCTGACTCTCTGTGGTCATTAAAAATCCCAGGGTGTTTCTCAAAAAGAGTAGGGGTGTAACCCCGGCGTCCTGGCCAAATTTCCCATTGGCCCTTACCAGTCATGGTCCTCCTAACAATCCCCATCTATGAACTGGCTTCATTACTCTCCTCTCCTCCCCACTGATAGCTGATGTGTGGTGAGTGTTATGGGTGCTGCACATTGGTGGTGGTGGAGGGGAGTCCCCATTACCTGTAAAGCACTTTGAGTGGAGTGTCCAGAAAAGTGCTATATAAGTGTAAATAATAATTATTATTAAGAATCCTGTAGACTCTTAAAGGCTGGTAAAGAGTATTGTAGCACCCTCGCCCTTTGGTGAGGAGGAAGCACACCTAGGCACTCAGGGTACCGCGAAGCAGGCTGGGTGTTGTAGGCTGGAGGAGTCTGAGGGTCAGCACGATGACCAGTAGCTGACCCTGCTTATGTAAATGGTGTTATATTAGTTAAAGTGTCCTGTGTAGCTTTGTAAGTGTATAGTCTTCTGTTAACGAGTTACCACCCTAAACCTGTGAACGTGTTACGTCGGTCCCCTTATGTGTGTGTGTGTGTGTGTGTGTGTGTGTGTGTGTGTGTGTGTGTGTGTGTGTGTGTGTGTGTAAATGCTGTGCTTGGTTTGGTGTTGAAGGGTGGTTAAGAGTGGTTGGTTGGTGTTTCTAGCACGTCTCCATTTGTACTTTGTCTTGGCGTGAACTCAAAAATGCTACAGTATATTGCTCAGGGAACCAAGCTTTGACCAGGGAAACCCACTGGCAGGCACCCACCACAAGCACTGCATTTTCCCCATCCTGCAGGACCATCACACCCCATTGAATAAAAAATACCCTGACCCCACAGAATTGATAGTTCTTTAGAATTTCAAAATCATAATTTTGGCTGGACCTAGACAAGATGGATCGGACGTTTCACAGATGTAATAGGAGAGGTCAGAGTTTATATAAAAGTTTTCCCCCCTTCTTGACTAACAGTCCATTAAAATACAGCACGAAGGCGAGGTAAAATTTATAGCCCTGTTTAAAATATTATCTGCCCACCAGAAAAGTGTTGAACGGGTTAATATCCAGAAACCTCTTCCATGGGAATCTGCTCCAGTCAATCACGTCCTTCTTCTGCAGGAAATTCTGAGAAGTTTATTTTGCAAAGCTTTTCCTCTGTTGTGTTGCGTTGTTTCCTCGTGTACGTATGAGCTTGGCTTCACATTCTGTTTCCCGTACCTTGTAGTTCAACCATTTTAAAGCAAATCGCCATTAACAGATATGAAGTAACGTATGACTTGAAAGCTAATTTGTGTGTTTCTGAAGATTCTTGTACACATTTTAAAATGTACAACCCACATATTGGAATTAACATGTGCAATGCAAAGATGTCTCGTATCATATTAAATATGATAAAAAGGCTCATTTTCAACTGTATTTTTCGGATTTCCACACAGAAACTTGATCACTCTAAAGGGCGTTAAACGTTACCATATAATTAATACAGACCTACTGTACTTGTTATGCAAGTACATTTGCATAATGTACGTGTTTCCTTTAGCCTTTTTTTTTAACGGTCGTCTATATCCAAGTCAAAATGTTCAATATTTCAGACTTTGAAAGAAAGTTCTTTGGAGGCACGTCCCAGCCCGTTAAACCTTTGAAATGACGCGTTTACGTTCAGGTATAACTGGCAAAGAAAGACGGCGCCTTCAAGGATTAATGTATATATTTAATGCTTTGTCTCTTGAACATTTCACTCACATCCAAAAACAGCAACGTTTCATGAAGCTTCGTTTGCACCCACATCACACATCCTCGAGTCACACCTCCCAGGAGAGCGCTTTTAAACGCTGCGATCTGTATCTGTAAATAAACTGCGCACTAGTTTTCTCGCAGCTCATTTGAAGCCATAGAGCACAGGAAATCAACCACGAATTTAAGAATATTAGTGACTAAAAATGAGAGGCATCTGGATTATCACATTGCTATATTTTGTCTTATTTTGCTTCATGACATCTGTCCAAAGAGGATCATCTGAGGAGTACCGGGCTCGTTTCCAAGATTCACCCAATAAAGCAGACGCCAATGTATACCTGGAGGTATGGTCTTTTTAAAATTGGTTTTACAACGTTATTGTGGAGCAATATTAGCCTTCGGGCTTGAAAGTATTTGTACCACAGAGCTGTTAACAAGATCAATGTAATAAGCTACAGAAGCTCTTGAACTGGCAAGAAAAATGCTACCTGGTTGCCAAGAGAAATATCTATTGTTTATTTAAAGCGTAAAGTACAGAATAAAGTATTTAAAGAGAATGCAAAAAAGGCGCAAAGTTCTGACTTTAAGGTCGATATGTATACTAATATATAAGCACACCTTGTTTCATCCGCGCAGATAAATTTGTCAATACTTCGTTTACATGCGCATTAAGAAGCAATCTACAGCTATTACGTTTAAAATGAGTGAGGAGGTATGTACTGTATAGCGTTAAACGTAACCATATTGTTGTTGTTGTTGTTGTTGTTGTTGATTATGATAATTGTAATGATAATGACTTTAAAGAATAGTACAAATGAGAGGAGACCACTAGTCCATAGAAACAGAGATGTTTCTGTATTGATTTGTGTGTATTGTGTGAGCAGGTATTACAGGGGGATGAGGGGTTATCATGCCTTAGGGAGCAAATGTTTGCACTCAATGGTTCCAACCCTTTACCGAAAAATATTTTTATCCAACATAAATAAATCGCTTGTTACGAGAGCCCACTCCAGAAAATAAAAAAAGTTTAACGCTTACTCCTGCACATTTCGGAAGTTCATCTAAGCAGTTGTAAATCTTTTATATTTTTAAACCCTTTTTGTTTGTTTCTGTCACGGAATGGATAGTGGCACTGAAAGGTAAATGATAATAGTTGTAGACTGAACTCAAAATCAGTATCAAGATAGCTTTTATTGGCCAAATAAAGTTCATATACAAGGAATTTACTCCGGTGCACTGGATACGCTGCATGTGTCACGTGACACACAGCCCTGGGTAGTGGGTTCGTGTCCCACGGCGGGCGCAAGGTTCTTGCAACCAAGGAAGTCTCCAGTCGTGACTCGTACCACTGGACCCAAGCTTTTAAGGTCGAGAGAGTAAGACTACCCTAGTGTAACGGCTTTCCCACTTAAAATAAGCTCCCGCACAAGTCTCAGTCATTGTCGGACACGACGGACAACCGACCAATATCACACACAAACAAGACTATTAGAAATCATTAAGACAGTGCACATACAAGTAGTCTGCTCTAAGAAAAAAAGATCTTCCTATGGAAGCCCGTTTCCGCCACGGAGTAAAGAAAACGCGCTGTCGTATCTCACCGTTTCGACTTTAGATCTAAAAAATCTGTCTCCAATTCTCGCAATTGTGATTTACAATCTAGTCATTTCGATTTTATATCTCGCACGTGCCACATTGTCTCTCAACCATTTCATTGTCTGCCCATTTGTTATTGTAACGGATTCGGGTCGTAGGAACTGTGCCCTCGCCGCTCCCACTCTAGTTCGTCCCTCACCGAATGGGCTCGAACCCGACTCTCCGGCGTTGCACAACAGAGGTCTTGCCCACTGAACTATACTATAAAATCGTAAGTCTAAGAGTTTAAGTCGCAATTGCGAGATATAAACTCGTAATTTTGGGATACACTGTCGCAATTGCGAGAAATAAAGTCATAATTCTGAGATCGAAAGTCGAAACTGCGAGATACCATAGCGCGTTTTGTTTTACTCCCTGGCGGAAAAGGGTTTCCATACTCATCAGATGCCGAGTGGTTTAGGTTTTAATAGACTGGTAGCGTCTTTCTGATGGTCGTTTATGAAACAGGAAGTAACCTAAACTAAACAGGGACGTTCGTCAGCAATCTTTCATGCGTGCTTCTTTTCTGTGGAAATGTATGTCATCAATGGAAGCCAATGACCCACTCCGCAGAGCGAACATCTCACGCGGTTATGCCTTTGCAGCAGTCAAACGTGTTGCCAAAGCATATATACAGTCAGAATGCTCTCAATAATGGCTCTGTAAAACTATATCAGAATTGGTTGGGAGTTACCGAAGTCTTTCAGCTGGTGGCAGAAGTACATTTGTTGCTGTCTTTTTTGGTGATACTGGTGATATTCCCATGTCCCATTTAAGGGTATTAGAAATAATAATCCCCAAAATGTAAAGGACTTCACCACATTCACTGCAACATCTTTGATTACCAGGGAAAGAGGTTTTGTAGAATGTTTCCAGAAATCAGCCACCATTTCCACTGTTTTACATGTATTAAGCTCCAGGTGGTTGTTAGCACACCCTGATAACTTAAGACTCCCCTCCCTCATGTACAGTACATGGTCTCATCATCATAAAAGGGCAAATATCAGCTTGGCCATCTGAGGAAGCAATAAAAAGGCAAACAATGTTAGCTTAAACACTATAGACAATGCATTAAGAAATAAAATGAAGTCATATAATGTGGAAATGATACAATGCAAGTGAAACCTCATTTTTTATAATGGTCAGCATGTTACAACAATATATTGTTGCACTAGAATAAGCCCAGAGAAAATCAGACACATACATTCCTAGGCTTAAAAAATACCCTAGTCTGATAGGCTGAAAGAACAGAATGTTTTTCATCTTGAAAAGAATACAAGTAGACCTGACTGAAGTATTGATAATCCTGAATTGGTACTTCTTTACACAAAGGGTTGTGCAAGTCTAGGGTTAGCAACAGTACCTGGCCATATTGTGAAAGCCTAAATCCTAGCTTCATTGAAGAAACAGCATTTTAATCAGCTACTAACAACCAAATGACCTAGTCAGGCCACATGGTTTCCTCTCATTTGTAACAATACATAATGTTACATTATGTTACAATACATAAAGATATTGTAAGAGAAAAAAATATAATATTGTCAAATTTTATGCTGTTTGTCGGGTTTCATGCTGATCATTTGTACATCAACGAGATGTAGGCATTTGTATGAATTCTTCCATTATGAACCATCTTATTTTTAGCATCTCCAGGCCAGTAAGATTTCCCAGAATTTCACACTGTGCGTTGACCAAAAATATTTTCCTTTTTTCCCTAACCTAGCATTGGTCCCCTCGTCGATTAGAGTCTGCATTTGAGTATCTTACTGTTCCTTACATGCTTGATGCGTAACATGTAATAACTGTTATTGACACCCATGTATGAGTAGGGAGGTCATTTCCATTTTCAATTTACTTCTCTCAGGTTGAGAACAGGAGATACTTATTTACCCAGAGGGTTGTGGGAATATGGACCGAACTGCCCAGACTTGTTTGTACTCAGTTCCTTGATTTTTTTCAAGAAATGGCGGGATGAAATACTTGGATCACTTTTACTTCTACAAAAAAACTACAAAATGGGCTAGATGGGCCAAACTGTTTCCTCTCATTTGTGTTCTAATCACTCCAGTACAAGCTGTATGTCACTTCGAATATAGTCTAAACTAATAAAATGAGACTTATCAAAAAAAGTCAAGGGTTTATAGTCACAAGTCTATAGGTCCTCTGTTCAATGGGCCATTTGTCCTTCACACCCCAAGAAGTTTAGAAGTCAGTGCATTTTGATGTGGTTGGTGCAGAAGAAGAAATGACAACCATAGAGCCTCACTCAATATGTCTGGTTCATCTAAGTCGACTGGGTTGTTTTGGCTATGCTAAGCAATTGCTTGGTATCTACAGTACTTATGAGAACACCAACCTGATCTCCAAATGGATGAAGCAGCTCAGTACGGGGACAACCAGGGGGGATAGGACAATAGCTCCCTCATGCTTCTATACAGGAAATCACAGACTTCTGTCCATTCAAGGTTGACCCAGAAAATTCAAGGGCCTAATCCAGGGGCCAGATCTAGTTGAAACTCTGGATCTCTTTGGCATTGTGGCTAGAAATTAATATCTGGTCCTGAGGGGATTCCTTTCCCCACTCAGAACAAACAAAGAAGGTATTCCTGTTAACACAAATATAAGTACTGCCTGGATTAATTAACAAAGCCAAACTGTTCATCTTATTGTTTGTTTGATGATTCAGTTTGTTGTTACTTTCAAATCAATAAATAATAGCTATCAAGTAAATTTCATTATGCTGACCTATTTTTCTTCAGCCACTAGAATCATGTTGTTATATATGCCTAACTGTACCACTCCATTAATTTATGACCTCAATGAATGTGGCATTAAATTAATTGGAGCCAAATATAATTAATCAACCAGAGTCGCTCTCATGTGAAGTTCTCCAGTTCTTCTGTATGCTAATGATTAAGCATAATTCTACTTTTGGTAACCAGAATAAATCCCCACTATGTACCGTATGACCTATGCACTGTCACGATTGTAGTCTCTCCCCCTTAAGGGTGCTCCGGCTCTTTTCACTTTGGACTTAATTCTGTGCACCTGCCCCTTTTTCCAGCCTCCTTCCCGTTCCCCTTAAAAGCCAGACACTCAGTCAGTTCCGGGTCTGCATCTGATTCCCATATCGGGCGAGCCTGGGACCTGGTTGCACCTGGCTCCGTTATGTTTTTAAGTCTCTGTCTCTGTTCCTGTTCCCCCTGCCGGTTCCGACCCGGTTCCTGGTTTTAATCTCCTGGATGGATCGCCTGGCCATGGACTTATGCTTGTGTTTTTGGATTCCCCGTCTGGATTACCCTTGGATTGTTTGCCTCGGCCACACCTCCCCCGTGCACCAGCGCACTTTGGACATGCCCCCCTGTTTTCATCCCCGTATTCCTGCATGACTTTTTTCCCCAGTGTTTCCTCACTTCTTCGGATTGTGTCGTCCGCATAGGGTCCAGAAAGAACTGTTCGCTACATGCACTTCATGTGCAGCATCAACATTTCAAACACTGCATAGCTGCTAACTGCTAGGTCATACAGTACATGCTTTCATTCACTTCTCCACATTTCCTAATGGGAATTCAAGTCTCACCACTCAGCATGAGACTGTATTAACGTGTTAATTTCCTTATGTATTCCTGTGCTTATCTTATAGATTGTATGTACTGTATATAGTGTGTTTTATATGCACATAAAAAGCTTTAAAGACTTTCCTACTCAAGCAGTGTATTACAAAGGTTAGACCCTGAAAATTTAAATTAATTTATACAGTAAAAATATAAGTATATGTTGTGTACTGTATATTAATATTCTGTTTTGTGTTCAGTAGCAGAGATCAATCTTCCTCTCTGTGTGATAGGTATCTGTTTGGTTTAGCTACACAAATAACATTTGTCAAATCTTTCAGGTTCAATAAAGCTGGTGAAAGTAAGAGAAACTTTAATATACTTGATATTTAAGAATTTAGGATTAATTGTTTCTACATTATTATAGCTTGAGTTTTTTACAGTTTAAATAATATATATGTATTTTGCTAGATCCTTGTTAAGAGAATGCAAAAAATGTTTGTACTGGTGTTTTCAGTGCAACAAACCCTGAGAGATGAAAAATGTATCTAAGTTTGTGTATTCAGCTTTAAATACTCTTTACTGCATCCAGTTGTTTGTTAAACTTGATAAACTCAGCTGCTCAAGTTTGACATATTGACTTGATTGTTGTGTTGCGCTGCTCCACCTGCAGGTATATTATTATTGATAATACTATAGATCTGATCAAGTGCTAATTAATTAATCAGCTACTGTACTTTTCCAAAAATGGAAATACACTGTTTTCTTACAGAATATTTTGCCTACTTTCTTACTCATTACTAAAGATAATTCTTTCCTGTGGGAAACCTTTTAATTGTCACTTTGTGAATTGTGAATTCTTAATACTTACATCTCTCCACCTCAGTGCATTAGAGATCGTGAGGAATAACCTAATCAAGTAATTTCTGTTTATGTTCTTTTGCAGAGAATTAAACGTCAAACAAAACCACAAAAGGCAGAAGTAAGTCTGACTACTTTTTTCCTTAAATGAATTATTTTTACATAATTATACATCACATGCATTATTATGTTTGTGATGGTTTACTGTTTAAGTAAACAGGGCTGATTTTCAGGAGTGCAGGGTAGGAGACTGTAACTTGTTAATTGAGAGATTCCAAGTGAAACAACACGTTGGCCCTCTTTCTGACACTTGAGACTGGGCAGTTCCTTGCTAAGGATTTTCCCAGGTTTATTGCCGGTGTATGTTTAATCTGGGCCTCACTACATTTCAGTGCATAAAATAAAAGTGGGAAGAGCTATTATTATTCATATACATAGTCATCATTATTATCATTATCTGACAGCAGTTTTTTTAAATAATCTCTTTCTTTCTCTAATCATGCAAACAGTCTATAAGTTAAAATCATTAAGAGCGCAATTGGGTCAAGGAAATCGCAGACTGGAATAACTTCCAGCTAGGAAACTGAGTGCTTGTGACTTGCCATAAAAGAATGTTACCAGACTGCTGTGGCTTGGCAATAGACAGGCATTCCTACAGAGAAAAAGCCCTGTGATTCTTAAAAAACAAAATCAGCTAGGATGACAGAATCGATACACTGGTGGCCAAAATTCTAGTCTTTTCGTTTTTAAGCGAAAAATGATACATATTTTTGCTGTAGCATTTTAGCTTTGATAGATGTTAACATAGAAACAGCCCATGCTGATCATAAGGGACACCTAACAATGAATTAATTTGGTTTATATTGGCTGCTCCTTTTAGGTTTATCTTGAGCTGTCATGAACAAGTTTTTGAAGATTATGATTAATGAGAATCAAAGATTTCCCACTGAGAATCTTGGTTTCCTCACATTCACACTAAACTTTATTTACAATTGCAGAAAACTGTAGTGGAGGCTGTGAATAAATTGTTAGTGCTAATATTTATAGTTCTTTGATTTTATTATTAATGCTATTAATATTCTGTGCATTTATACAGTGCTTTTAATATAGGAAGGGACCCACTTCATTAACCACTGATCTGTAGCACCTATCTTGGTGACACAAGATAGCCATTATGGCACCAGCAGTCCCAGTACACTACATTTCAGATGTAGAAGTGAGAAATTAATTCAACAATTTAATAAAGGGTGAAATGTAGAGATACCAGATTAGGCAAACTCAAATCAGAAATTAGCCAGGACTCCAGGTTTAACACTACTACTCTTATGAGCAATATCATGGTATCCTATATGATCGAATGGTCATGATCTTAGTAAAAAATGGCGCCTTCTTCCAACTGTGATCTCTATCACCATGCTGGGTCATTGCTTTGGAAATCTTGGTCTAGAAGGAGAAACACTGGTGCCCCAACATGCAGAAGCAAACTGGGTTTCCCGGAGGCCTGGCCTTACTTAGCTTCTGAGATCTGATGAGATCTGCCTCTATGGGGGTTAAAGCGCCTCATTGTGTCGAACGTGTATAGATACTGAAGGCTGTACCTTGGAAAGCTTTGGTGTTGCAGTTCTTCACTTCCTGACTAAAAAAAACAAGAAAAGTATATGATTTTAGATTGACAATCAATTTATATCACATAGCAACTTTCTTACAGACATTTACTTACTAAATAATTAAATACTATGCAGTTCCAATCATGCTTTTAGTTTTTTTTTCATGTACCTGTTTTGACAGCATATACAGTAGGTGATATATTATTTAGCTCTGTTGTGTTGGGTCTTTTCCATGTTATAGGTTTTTATATCTTTCTCGGCAACCAACAAATAATAATAAGGTGTTAACATGTAATAATGTTTGATTACTTCCATAAGCCAACTCTATTAAAAAGGCACTGCAACAAGATTTACGGCAGTCTGACAGTGTTTTTACTAGCTGGTCTAGTTGTTCTAGAGCTGAAGACAGCAGTACCCAGCCTAGTCTATATCTAGTTAAAACACCCTGGTGCTTGCTCACCCTCTGTCTGTGGCCGTTTCCTTGTCAAAACTACAGAAATAGACAGTCTGTGCCATTTAATGATTTTGAAGTTTTATATGTGTTGGCTAAAGGTCAAGACATTTTAATGGAGTACTTTATTCCAGGTGTATTTTATTGATATCTCCAGAGCTGAGATCACTTTTAGTAGTTATTACAGTAAGCAAAACAGTTCCTGAAAATACCAGGAAGAAAAAAGCAAATCGGCACTGTATGTCTGTGAAACAGAAAGCTAGGATGCAAAGTGGGGAAGTATATTTGTGTGACGCCTGGTAAAGAACTATATTCTCTCCCACTGGACATACTGTGTCAGTTTTTTTATAACATGAATAATCTTTATCATAATTCATCATCACCTTGAATTGTTAGTTATCTTTATACATTTTCTCTGGAGACACAAAACAATCACGTGTGGGGTTGTTACTTGTAGGTACTGTTATGTACTGCATTTTCAGGGGCTCCAATTAATAAATCAAAGCCTGAATTATAATTACTAAATTATAGTAATTTGCTGAGTAACTTTATTTTTTCTAAAACGGTTTGAGACTTAAAAGCACTGTTATGATTTTATAACAATTGAAATGGAATGTTGAAAATACCAGCTCTTTATGAGCTGAGACCTCTAAAAACTCCAGTTATCTTGTGAACAGTTACTCTAAGGTCTTAGTGATGCTACCGAGTCAAGAAGGCACACAACATGCCAGAGGGAGGATTAAAAAATACTGCCATTGAAGCATCCAAACTCGTTTCATCTTGATTTTTGTTTTGGCCCACAGCTGAAGGTGACAGATTTCCACATTCGCTCCATGGTGGTGTCTCGCTATGCCCAGACCACAGTGGAGAGTTCAGTATGGAACCAGCTGGCAGTTAACAAAGAAGCTGCCTTTGAGGTGGATCTTCCCAGCACAGCTTTCATTTCCAACTTCTCCATGTAAGTAAAGGTCGGCTAAAGACACAGCCATTGTCATTGTAGATGTCCTTCTCACATCATTATTGGTTTGAAGTAGTTTGGTGATTATAGCACCGTAAACATTTAAAGGTTGATAATTCATGAAGTCCTTATCTCCTCTGGAATTTGAATTCTGCCCCCATCAGCTTATTTAAGGATTCTGTCCATTTCTGTAAAGACAATATGCAACTCCAAACCTGAAAAGTATTACATGTGATGTACCATTTCTGTTGATGTATTCCCTTTATTTTTCCAATTGTGTGTGTGGCTTATGAAGGTGACCAGTAAAATTATAATTCCCTGCTGGATGGGTCCACTGGTTTGATTAGTTATGCACAATAAATTAAAATAAAAGAGGCCATGAGACGTTTTGAACACTTTGAACTTAACTCCATGTTGCCTGCCATCTGTGCAAAACTGGTCACAAGGTAGGTTTTTCTTTCTGCAGTGGTGTTTTGTATACTCACTTAATTAGCTGAGTCAGATCACCCCATATCAGTTACTGTATATACTGTATATAAATCCAAATACTGTGTATTTTCTGAGGAATTGTGTATCACCTGTAGCTGATATTTTTCTGGTCATCAGAACATCTGGTAAACCAAAAATGAGACAAGGCCATTCAACCCAACTGGCTAATTTGTTTGTTTTCTCTCTGTAGCTCAAGACCCAATACTTATTGAACTTGTAAAAAACACCCTTAGAATGAAACCTCCCTGAACTCTCCTTGGAAAGTGTACAGAGTCACCAACCAAACCTGGCCTGTATGTCTTTGGGAGGTAGAGTTTAAGTGGTATACCCAGTCAAATCCAACACAAACACTAACACTCAGAGAACATGCAGAGCCTATGAGTCTGACTATCCTGCAACTGTTTTCCCATAGACAGCTCAGAACAGGATTTAAATGACTGGTTATGACATGCACATAACAGCAATCATTGCTGCCTCCTCATGACATGGGTAATAGTGTGTTGTGTGTACTGTATATACCGCTGGATGGTAAGAGTCACTTTTGACAAAAAGCCTCTTGTAGACACATTCCAACTGTTGGTTATGTTTTAGGGTTAACGAATTAGATTTAAAAACAAAACATCCTGCTAAATTTGTATTTAATTTGTTGTATTGATTTGGTTTATTCATAGATAATATTCAATATTCAATATTATATTCAATATTATACTTGTGTCATATTGTGGGCATATTGTTTTTAGGACAAGCATTATGATATTTTGTCATTTAAGTACTTTCTCATCATGTGTGTTTATTATGTGCTTATACACCTAAAGCCTTTATGGGCTTGTAAAAGCTGTATCAGCAAAGTCCAATCCCAGTCTTTGAAAGCCACTGGCTATCATGCTTTTACCACATCTGGATTTGTGTTACTTATTTAAAGTAATTACTTGCCTGATCAGTCATATCATACTTTTTATTTTACGGCCACCATCACTGAGGGTCAAAACATACATAAGCATGTTGTTCCCCCACAGGATTATACTGTATGAAAAACTGTATAACCTTTACAAACATAGAGAAGAGAAGGCACAATGTAACCTTTACTTAAAATAATCATAAAAAAATGAACAGAAAAATAACCCTGACAGTTAAGTATTCATTTGAAGGTGGTCCACTGTAGGAGATTTAAAACTGTCAAAGGCCAGGAGGTTATTGACAAAGCTCTAAACTATTGCACCCTAGCCTTCTTTACACCTACAGAAACCAAGAAAAATTCAAAATAAACAAAAGGCCCAATACACAACACAGGCCCTGGAGTAGGCCTGGGCCTTGATTAAAGAGTTCCAGTTGGTCACAGAGCTGGGAGCAGGGGACGGCCAAGCATGAATAGGTAGCATTGTTTGTGGGAGTCAGAAGGTTCATTGAGAAAACATGAGCCCTCCCTTCTTCCACTTTCATTTGCCAAGGCCAAAGCCCAAAGCACACATGGAGAGCTCCTGCCTTTTCAAAGCCTGCCCTGTTTCAGAAGCCAGCACTCTTTTTAGCTTCCCCCCCAAAAAAAAATACCTGAGGCAATTTGGTGTGATTAGTCCAGTTAGTTTCACTTGAAATCACTGAGGCCTTTTTATGGCCTATGCATGCCAGTATACACAAGACCACTGTTCCTCAGACAGAAGCTGACTATTTGCTTTGCAAAATTGCAACTGTGGCATCATGTAGTGCTGTAGTTTATTTTAAAGTAATTTCTTAACTTTTATTTCCTGTTAAAATAGTTATACTTTGCTTTTCACGTGCCTTTACAGTTTCATGGAACGGGAAAACAAAGTGTATGTAGTTCACAGTGTTTCAGTAAGCTTTTTTAGAAGAGAAGTTATAATAGGTGTGAAAATCGCCAAATGTGATATTAAACAAATATGGACATCACTCTCCAAAGCTCGTGAAATGTTGAACAATATTTCCAAAGGAGATCTGCAAATAAAAACATTTTACTTTGCAAACATTCATAGAATTGACATTCCTTTTTCTAATCAAAGTTGGTATACTGTATGTATTATTGCAATCTATTTACTCTGTGGATTCCTTATCTAAAAAAGGCAAAAATGTTCCTACAAGAAGGACATTTGTATTAGAAGCATTCAAAGAGATACTGCCTGTGTTTTTCTTCTGGGTTCTTTTTGTTATGACTGGAACAAACCACAAATTTCAGTTGGCATTATTTCTGTAAACGAATTAAGTTGTTTATCTTTTAAACAAATCATCTGCAAACATGCCTTAGAAATGATTTTTTTATTTTAATTTTACCCTGCGAATGTCCTTAATAAGATCTGTGGGTGTATTAGTGGTGCAATATTTCCTGTAGTATATGGGATTCTAAGGAGTGTCTCCATTACTGAAGGGCTCTGTTAGAAGACAGTTTGGGCCCTTTACAGTAAAGGTTGCTTGTTTGATTCTGAGCGGATTCTGTCGTCAGCCAAATTTGGGTACCTGTGTACCCAAAGGGGTGCTTTACATTTGGGTGTGTTCTGCTGGGATGCTTCCTGCTTGCTGCACCACAGCAGCCCCTGTGGGTGGTCCTACACCTCTAAACCTTCAATGGAGCCAGTGAGAGTGATGTATGCCCTCTGATCTGTGTTACTGCTGTTTACACTGTGGGTCTGAGGTGCAAAAAGAATCTAATGGCCTCACAGTGTCTAGTTCAGAAGAAGGGCACATGTTTCTACATCTGGATACAGATGCAAGTATGAGGACTATAAAAGCAGTGAGTAGAGTTTATTACAAATTTGGAAAAGCCATTGGGGATGTTATAAAAATGACAACTTTTACATTATTTATGCTTCTGTGAACAAAGCCACCTAGTAAGCTGACTTTACAATCAGTGAGCCTCAATGTTCTTCTGTAATAGCCGACCTCTCTCATGCTCTCTCTCTACCAACAGCACTTCTAATGGCAAGGTGTATGTGGCCGAGGTAAAGGAGAGAAGCCAAGCCAAGAAGATTTATGATGAAGCAAAGAAGAGAGGAAAAACTGCTGGGCTAGTAGCCACCAAGTGAGTTCTGGGTCCATAAACTAGTAAACAACTGTTCACAGAAATTCCTTATCCTTAGTTTCATCATAAACCCAAATACTTGATAATGGATAATGGAACTGGTAAGGAGTATTTTGTTACTCTAAGACACAATATAACAATATCTACTGCTCTTGTATTATTTAAAGTTAACATATTTTAAATACATCACTTTCTGTGTTTCTTCCATACCAACAACATGTTATGGTTGCATGTTTTTAAGAATTTTGATCATTGTTAACTAAGAAGTTCTAAAGGACAAGCTCAGTTTGCTTCTCACTCAAAATAAGTTGTATTAATAACAGTCAAAGTTATTACAATAAAAGAAAACTATGGTGTACGGATTAGCATTGCTGCATTGCTGGACCTCTAAGTTCAATTCCTGGAGTACGATCTGCATGGGTTTTCTCCTGGTGCTCCAGTTTCCTCCCACAGTCCAGACATACTGGTAGGTTAATAGGCTTCTGGGAAAAAAATGACCTTGGCGTAAGTGTGTGTGTGTTTCTGCCCTATGATAGACTGATGTCTCGTCCAGGGTGTCCTGCCACTGTTGCTTGCTGGGATAGCTCCCCTGTGACCATGTATTGGATAAAGCGGTTAAAAAAATGAATGAATGGAAATCACTAGTAAATGGTTGACATTCCTAAAATATATATATTGCAATTCCTGATTGTTTCTTCACTGTCTCACAAACGTGCACAGTAGTGGCTATGACTGCACTAAACTTTCCACCTTTAAGTCCAAAGCATCACAGCAATCTGTTTCTGAGATTCACAATTTCACAGTTAAATCCTTTCTGCCTTCCTATCCCTACGTCTCCGCCTGGTTCTCCCTCTTGTCCGCAGAGAGAGGGAGACGGAGAAATTCCGTGTGGCGGTAAGCGTGCCCACCGGCTCCCAGATGACCTTCACCCTGACCTACGAGGAGCTACTTCAGCGTCGCCTGGGCCGGTACGAGCTGGCTCTCAGCGTGCGGCCCGAGCAGCCGGTCAGTAACCTGACCGTGGGGGTCACCATCTCTGAGAGGACCGGCATCAGCTTCGTGCGGGTGCTTCCCCTGCGAAAAACCAAGCTGCTGTCCAACACGGTGCAGGGTGAGAGGGGACTGACATGCTCCTTGCTACTACAACAATTAAGCCTCAGACTATTTTATAGTCTTTAAGATTGCTAATGAACAAAATTAAAACAAATGTGTTACCTTGCCCTGTTAGTTCTCTAATGAGAAATGGGTTCCTTATTAGCCCAAAAGGTAAAGGATTCCACTTGGAGAAATACCTGTGGCCCATAGCACTTTGCTGTTGAGAATATGGGCTATGTTATTAACCAGCTGTGATCGTGGTTCCTAGATGGGTACTATTCCACTGATTGAGTGCTGATGGGACTGGAATGGTATGGCAGTCAGCAATGCCTGGGGCTGAGCAGTTTCGTGTTCTGTTTTCTCTCACTTTCCCATCCAGCTGATGCAGAAATGCCTCCGTCCACTGAAGTCCTGCGCTCCCCCAGCTGTGCCCGAATCAGCTTCACCCCAACAATCAAGGAGCAAACTGCCATGTCCACTAAGGGCATCTCGGCCGACTTTGTGGTGCAATATGACGTGGAGCTCAAAGACCTTATTGGAGATGTTCAGGCAAGACGAAAAGAGCCGTCATTAAGTTGAGAGCTACCTCATGGTTCATGTGGGACCTCTTGAGAGGGGAACAGTGTTTACCAGGTGGCTTTAAATAAAGTCATGTCTGTAAATTTTAGAGAAGGTCCTAAACTGAAATCAGTGGGCTAATACAAAACAAAACTTGATTAAACCAAACTTGTTGCTTACCTAATAGGACCTAGCATTACAAAACAGCAATTAAACATATTTTACAAAATGTGCTTTCATTGTTTAATATTTATTTTCTCTATTAGTCCTTACTTTAATTTAGGTGAGTTACGCTCCTTTGAAGAGATAAACAGTACAAGTTATATGGTTCACACTGACTTATCATTGAAAGGGAACCTTTAGTCTACAGAAAATTAGCACAACTAAATAATTTAATCCTGTTTGGGTCAGTGATGTTTTGATTAATTTCACAGTGTTTTGGAAACATGTGGTCTGTTTGCATCACTGACTATATTTCATGGTAATGGCAATTAATTAGAATGACCTCATTCAAGACCCAAAGCTCAATTTCTGTGTCAGTTAATTTAATTTATGAGGCAGCATGAGCCCATGTTGTGTCATGAGAGTTTGACACTTAAAACACCAGTAGTCAATCTTATACAATGAATTTAACTAGGAAAACAAAGGACTATATCTGGGCCAGAGTTTGCTTAACATTTTTTGTGAAGAGGATTAAAGCTATTATTTATAATTAGACTCACTCCTTTCTTTGTCCTGTTTTTAGAGGTTCCATTTAAAGTTGATGACTTTGCTAAAATCAAATCAGACAACTGTCAACTGTGGTTCTTATCTGTTCAACGTGACAGCTTTCAATTAATTAGCTATGGAATTGAGATTGTTTTAAGACATAGTGCTTATTAACACTACATGTCATAGTTAATTTCTGTTTAATTTGAATTAAATTAAATTTGAACAGGATTTGAATTTCTAAACTTTTCAGAGATTTAATTTCAATATGAGAATCTGCAAAATAAGAATGAGATGCCTTTATGTTAAAATGGTGAAAACAAAATTAAGTTCCTTGACTTTTGCACTTGCCTTCAACTATTTATCAGGCAAACAAGGCTAATGACATTCAGTAATGATTAAAATATGTACAAAATATTATGAACAATCTCTCAAAGGGTTTTTATAGTTTTGAAAGTAGACCTGTTGTCTGTATTGCATTTGACAATTGTCAGGCCAGTGGTTACTGCTAGAAACAGCTGTTATTTGTAAACCCACCTTACCATCGTGGCTAGGAATAAATCAAACTTTCAATACATCTACCCATGACAAAATCCAATCTAAAAAGCTAGTTGTTTGTTTGCCGATAGGCAAGTCTCAGACAAACAGAAAGCCACTATCAAGTGAACTACAGTACCAATTTCTCAGACCAGTCATTAAAACGCAGTAGCAAAATAAATTTGTTGACAGTGAAGAAATATTTTACACATTTCAAATAAAGCACAAAATCGTGAACTTTGTGAGAAAGTACTGTAAGTTGCCATGTCGTCGCAAACTCCTGGTCTCACCACAGGAGAGAGAAGTCGTGCAAATTGTGATGTGATGTGGCCCTTCCTGCTCACTAGTCACTGTAATCACTAGTGTAATGTGATGTCCAAGTGAAGAAGTACAGGTTGTAGAGCAGACATTTCACCCCAGAAATGATCAAACGTGGTCTGCATGAAAAGTTAACAAGTAGTATTTGTCGACAAAATCATCTTAAAATCAAGAGCAATATTTCTATTGGATTAAAAGAGATATATTCAGAATCCTGCTTCTTTACAATGTAATAGGGCCACTTCACATCATCGGAAGTTTTGTTGCCCTGTTCTGAATTGCAGAGTACGGTGCTGTGCTTAGCTGGACATTTGGTCTCTTTTGTGGTGTAAATTTGGGGGAAGTTACAGTGTACATTGTACTTTCATTGTGGTTTGAAATGCACTCATGCATGATTCTTTCGAACCCCAAAATATAAAAATAATATTGCAGTTCCCCTTTAAAATTGTGTGTGTCCAATAGTTTCTGATTAGAGTTTTTTGATTTACAAGATTAATGTTTGTTCCATTTTACGCTTTTTATATATCAGTTGACATTGCATAAAATGCATGTTTTATCATTTTCATGGAATATCTCATTTATGACACACAAAAATAAAGTGTTAATTTTTTTCTCTCTCTATTCTACCATATGCTCTATTTTACACGTACAGATTTTCTTCAGTTCTATTTTGTTCTGAATCTCTCTGCAGATCTACGATGGTTATTTTGTACACTATTTTGCTCCCAGAGGACTTCCAGTTGTACCCAAGGATGTTATCTTTGTGATTGACACTAGCGGCTCCATGCTTGGGACTAAAATTAAACAGGTACAGAAAGTACATGTGAAAAATAGCATCCTTTTAAAGGCAGAAGGATGGTATTTTTAAAAAGTTTCTTTTAATTCTTTTAAAGGTTCTTCACCAACATTATGTAAATGCCTTTCAAGAACGTCAGTGATTAGTTAAGATGCTTTGACTTTTCAAGTAGAAAAATGCACTCATTTTTATTTGACATTTTACGAGGAAAACTATAGGTACACATTAAGATAAACAACTGAACAAAGTTTCCAAGTTATAAATCCTTTAAATTACTCACCCTTGATCACCGCTCCCCACATTCCTCCTCACACATAAAACCATAGAGGTAGGGGAAAATATAATAATTTTACAGATCAAAAAATAAAAAAATACAGATGAAGGAGTAAAAGATAAAATTCAAAATAAAGACAAAAACTTAAATTTAAATATGGATAAGAAAGTATACTAAACATATTGGAGAGCAACGTCTTAGTGAATGCAAGAAAATATAATTCTAGGTACTGTACATTCTTCCTGCAAAAATCCATCCATCTTTTTTCCAATGGATTTGCCATACATTTTCTTTATCTAGTACAGAGTCATGGGGATTGCTGGAGCCTAACCTGACAAGCAATGGGCACAAAGCAGGACAGACCCTGGATGGGATGTCAGTGCACTGCAGGGCAGCTGTACAAATCCATTCACAAATTAAAATCCATTTAATTTTCTAAACAATTTATCCGATATAGGGTACCAGCATCTATTCCAGCAAATGACGGGATTGCATACAAGCACAAATTAAGTTAACAAAAAGTGTGATTCAATAAATTTCAAAATGTCATGTTGTCATATTTATTGAAATGTTTGAAAACCTTCTGCATAAAGTCACAAATCAGAGAGAAGAGCAGATGCCCACACTCATCTCTATCTGTATGTGTTAGATTGGCCTTGGACAGACGGTGATGCCAACAGTCAGTGGGGACAGCTCTTATTTGCTGTAGGGGTGGCAATAGAGTAGCTA